>NW_022985582.1:0-16864 GCF_010093815.1 Pseudovirgaria hyperparasitica
TTTATTATATAATAGTCTATTACGGCTAGATCCTATTATATAACTCTATTTAGATATATATTCCTTATATAAGGAATATTATATATCTATTTATACCTGTCCTTTTCACAGTACTTACTAATAGCCCTTTACTCTAAATAAGGAATATATTAAATCCCTTTAATTTATAGATAAGATTAAAGAATCTATACTAGGTAAAGGGGTTTAGCTCTGAATTCTTATTATATAAAGAATTATTTAATACTACTCTTAGAACTTCTAAGAATATAGAGGAGTATTTAAATAAGATTATAAGAATTAGAGATAATCTTAAGTCTAAATTACTTAAATTACCTAATAAATTCATAATAGTATAGGTATTAAATAACCTTACTAAGGAATATAAAAACTTAGTAACTATTATTACCTAGTCTATTAGAAAGGATAAGGATTTAGATATAGATAAAATATTTAATTATCTACTATATAAGTCTAGAAGGATAAAATTAAAGTCTTTACTAAAAAATAAGATAATTAATATAGAAATAGCTAATAATACTAGTTCTAATAAATGCTCTTACTATAAAAAACTAAATTATATAGAAGATAAGTATTTTAAAAAACATCCTTATTTAAAACCCTCTAATAAGGAGAAAGGAAAGCAAAAGTAAAAGAAAGAGAAAGAGAAGAATAAGAAGATAAATACTTCTTCTAAATAAGAAGAAGAGGTATTTACTACCTTAATTAATGACTCTACTATTTAAAAAATAGAGTCTATTAATAGCTCTTTCTATAAAACCTCTTAGATTATAGATTTAGAGGCTAGTATTAATATATACTCTAATAAGAGTCTCTTTATTAGTATTAAAGAATATAATAATACTATTAAATAGAGAGATTTAAATAGAGTTATAAATACTAGTAGTATAGGCGATTATAGAGTTCTAATTATATCTACTAATATAGAGATATTAATTAAGAACTATCTTTATATACCTAATTTTAGAGTAAATCTATTATCTATAGGAAAGATAATTAGAGATGGAAAGTCTATATTATTTAAAGATAACTATGCCTGCATCTATTCAAAGAATAAGAGGCTATTAGCTAAGGCTAGTATAACAAATAATATTAGTATTCTTGAGACAACTCCTATATATAAAGAACCTGATTCTTTATATACCTCTATAGAAAATGAGATTATAGACACTCAAAGTAGTTCTATTAATTCTACTATAGATTTATAGCATAATAGATTAGGCCATATAAATCAAAAGGCATTAAATCAACTTAAAAATGATAAGATTATAGAATTCCTAGATAATAATCTATTATATAAAGAGTATGAAATATATCTAAAGGCTAGTTATACTAAAATATATAAGTCTAACTATATTCCTAAACCTAAGGAATATCTAGAGGTTATATATAGTGACATTTATAGTCCTTTACCATCTACTATAAATAATTATATATACTTTATAACTTATTTAGATAGCTATTCTAAATATCTAGAGGTAGATATTATAAAAAATAGAGATAAGAACTTCTTAATTACTAAGAATTATATTACTAGATAAGAAAACTAGTCTAATAATAATAATAAAGTAAAGAGATTCTACTCTAATAATACTAGAGAGTATAAATCATTATTATATAAGTCTTATTTTAATAAAAAAGGCATAGAATACACTTATACATGTCCTTATAGTCTAGAATAGAACTCTAAAGTAGAGAGAATTAATAGGACATTACTTAATAAAGTTAGATCATTACTTTATTAAGCTAATTTATCTTATTATTACTAGGCTAAAGCTCTATTAGCTACGTGTTATCTATATAATAGAACACCACATTCTAGTATAGAATATAAAACTCCCTATGAACTTAAATATGGTAAAAAACCAATTATTATACATATAAAAGTATGGGGTTCTAGGGTATATAAAAAGAAACATATACCTAAGAATAAATTAGAGCCAAGAAGTAGCTTATATTATCTTATAAACTATAATGATAATAATTAGTATAAATTACTTAATATTAGTAATAATACTACTACATGGGCTAAAGATATTACTATACTATAGAGTACTTTTTATAATAAAAGTCAAAAACTCTACTTAGACTCTCTAGAGCAAGAGTCTATATATAGAGAACTAAGTGAAAATGAATCAGAAGAAGACGAAAATTACACAGATAATGAGTCTATATATGATTCAAATACTCCTAAAATTACAGCCGAATCGGGTAATAATTATAGTTAGAATCAATTTATAAATAATAGAGAAAATCAACCTAGACTCTCTAAGGGGTCTAGAGACTCTAGAGCTAAATCTAGTTAGTCTATAGACTCTATTAATTTAGATTTAGAAGATAAATTAGCTTATACTAATAATAGTAATATTAATTCTAATGCTATATGTTATTATACTTATAATAGTCTATTTAAATTTAGTACTTATAATATATTCTTAGATATTATAGAGCCTAAATCATATAAATAAGCTATAAAAAATATATATACTATAGAATAGAAAAATGTGTTAGGACGGGAACCACAATAGACCTATATAGACCATTCTAATCCATACAGCCACGTAGTGGCCAGAGCTAGGTTAAGTTAGCTAAGTTAAGCAAGGTCACTATATAAGTAGACCGTATAAACCGATTCCTACTCGTTAGAAATCAACCTCGTATAAGAGTAAGATTACTCTATAAATACATTCCTATATCTCTCTATGAACTATTAGACTACTATCCTATATCTTTACTCTTTATATTTTGATTCCTCTCTATATAGTATAACGGTAGCTTATAGAGATAGCTCCTACTACGCGCTATAATACCCGTGGCACTACCTTATACGAGAGACTCTCTCTAAATCTAAACGAAGAGAATAGTCTCTCTATAACCACCTCCACCGATAAGTATACCCTATAGGCTATTATACTAATAACTAGTACGGTATTCTATATAACCGTGGAAGATTACCTAGATAATAAGGAAGGAGTCTATTATACTCTATCGCGGTCTAGTTCATACTATACTAGACCTATCCTTATTATAAGACTAGACCCTATTAACGTTAATGAATTAATTCGTTAGAACTAACTAACGTTAACCACGCCTTATAATAACGTATATACTAAGCTACACGTAGAGAGGTAGCGTTAGGCTTAGCTTAAGTAGTAACTTCGCGAACTCGACGAAGCGCGAGGACGAACTACTAGACTCGAAGCCGCACTACGCGCTTTAGTACTAGTAGTAACTAATCTATACTAATATAGACTAACTTAAGCCGAAATAGTCTAACCAAGTCTATTACTATCCTAGTTACCTTAGCCTAAGAAACTACCTTACTTCGACGGTAAAACTAGAAGGAGCTTTTATGAATGGGCTTACTAGTATAGCTAATTCTTCCACCTATTCACGAACGATAGTAATAAGATTAGGTTTATATAGAACTACCTAGACCTAACGCTATCTAAACGTTAGATAGTACATCGAATTAAATACCCTAAGGATACGTATAACTAGGATACGTTCACCGAATTCCTTCTTTAATACTTCGGCAATAGAGCCGAGCGACGTAAATAGACTTAGAGCTATATCTTTAAGACTTAATAGTAAGAGAGATAATCCCCGTTATAACTCCTCGAATACCTCCGATCTCTTTAGAGAGAAGCTAAGGAAGATCGCATGGTTTAATAATATAACGACTTTAAAAGGTCCCTTAACCTAAGCGTAAAGAAACGTATCGACCTTATAACGTCTATCTCTACTAACCTTTAGATACTCGCGAATCTCGTAGAACGATACTAGCGTATAATAAATAACTAACGTCGTATAGGCGTACGACTATCCCTATTAATCTAATCTAATACGAAATCGTCTAAAGAGGACCGGTTTAGTAATAGATCGCGCGGAATACCTTATAGGCGCTACCACTCTACGAACTCGAGAAGACGAGGCCTATACCGCGGATCTTTCTACTAGTCGATATATTAAGACGCGAGAAACGACTCGTATAAACGACCTAAAGTCACCTACTACACCTATAGTAGAATAGGCCATATAGCACCCGAGTACCGCTTAGGGAAACTACTAAATACTAATATAGATACTAAGTTAGTTACATGCTATAAGTGCTAGTAGCTAGAATACATCGCGCCTAACTACCCGGTATATAATATAAAAAACTAACTGCCTATAAGGAACCCTCGCGACTTATAGATATAACTAAAATAGAGGGATAACTAGCTAACTAGTATATTAAACTATAGGCTAGGCCTATTAAGGTCCCTCGTGGATAACATTAGACCGTAATACTTAATAGTAGTTTAGCTACTAACGTTATATCGACTTAACGAGCACGAGAACTTAACGTCGATATTTAAGTACTAATAGATGCTACCTTCTATAGTATCGATGGTCCTATTAAATCGTAGGATACCTATACTATTAAATATAGTATCTAGGATAGCGGGGGGAAGTAGAAACCCTACTACTTAACCTTTATCGTGGTAGATAGTCCCTTTAATATAATCCTCGGTATACCATAGCTCGAAAAATATAACCCGAAACTAGACTTTATCTAGAAAACAGCTGGCTGGCGCATATACCCACTATAATAGAACCTAGTATAGCTAGTCAACGACGAATAATTCTAGAAGGACTACGAAAAGGTAATCTCCGCTATCTACGTCCTCTTACTTACTTAAAATAGAGAGCTTAGTATTAAAGTGGACGAAAACCTACTATATTAGTATAAAATATACTAACATATCGCGTTAGCAATCGACTCGTCCGAATTACCTTAATACTAATCTACTAACCTTACTATTAACCTCGAAGACGGTTAATAACCCCTACACGGACCTATATACCCTCTATTAGAACCCGAGCTATAGGTCCTCTAAGAATATATTAAAAAGAACCTTACGCGAGGATAGATTAGGCCTAGTATATCCCTAGCCGGAGCTCTAATTCTCTTTATAAAGAAGAAGGATAGGAGTCTCTATCTATATATCGACTACTATAGCCTAAATAATATTACGCGAAAGAATCATTACCTACTACCTCTTATCTCCGAGTCTATTAATAGACTAGGGCGCGCGAAGATCTTTACTAAGCTTAATCTACGTAACGCCTACTACCGCCTACGTATTAAGAAGGGTAATAAGTAGAAAACGGCGTTTAGGACCCGTTATGGATACTTCGAGTATATAGTAGTCCCTTTTAGACTAACTAACGCGCTAGGAACCTTCTAAGCGTACATTAATAACGTGCTAGTAGGCCTACTCGACACGACGTGCATTATATACCTTAATAATATTCTTATCTTCTCTAATAACGAAGAAGAACATATCTAGCACGTACGTGTAGTCCTAGATAGGCTAGAAAAACATAAGCTATATATTAAGCTATCTAAATGCGAGTTCCACTAGGACCATGTTAACTTCCTTAGCTTCGTTATTACTAATTAAGGTATAACCATAGAAAGGGATAGGGTCGCTACTATCGTGGACTAGTCTAAACTAAAATTAGTTCGAGATATACGTGTCTTTATTAGATTCGCTAATTACTACCGAAAATTCGTTAAGCATTTCTCCCGGCTAGTAGCACCGCTTAACACGCGTACTACTACTATAGATTCGTCTATTACGGTCCGCGGTAGATAGAAACAGCGTAATATTAAATTATAGCCTATAGAATTATCGGAAGGCGAAAGGGCCTCCTTTGAGAAAATCAAAGAGGCATTTATAACTACCCTATTACTAATATACTTCGACCTAACTAAACCTATCCGCGTTAAAACCGACGCGTTAGAATTTATAATCTTAGGTATTCTCTTCTAGCCTAGATTAACTAAGTCTAAAAAGGTCTAATAGTATCTAGTTACGTTCTTCTCACGCAAAATGGTCGATGTTAAGACTAGATATACTATCTATAACTAAGAGCTACTAGTAATAGTAGAGTCGTTTAAATAGTGGCGATATTATCTTAAAGGTACCATGTATAATGTCGAGTTACTAACTAATTACTATAACTTAAAGGGGTTTATAAGCACGACGGTTTTAAACCATTAATAGATCTAATAGGCTAAGTAGCTTACGAACTTTTACTTTATAATCTACTATCGATCTAGAAGTATAAATCTAGCTAATAGAATGTTAAGAAGACCTAACTATAAAGAAGGCGCCTAGAATTATAGTGGCCATAGGGTCCTAGAGTAGCTATAGGCCTAACTCTTAAGGATAAGGTTAGATTTTAAGTTATTAGGCGATTAGCGAGATACTAACGTTAATGCCGGTAATTAAATATCTAAGACCGAAGCCGGTAACTAAAGACGCGGTACTAAAGTCCCTAGTAGGCCGTTTATTGGTGCTATCGGGAAGGGCGATAATACCTAGCGTGAATATCTAATTAACCTCGCCTAGTTAATCGTGGATCTATAGAAGATAGACCCGATAGTTTTAAAGTTATGTAAAATATAGTAAGATAGGTTATTATAGACTAAAGTAGACTATAAGTAGACCTTCGTAGACGGCTTACTTTACTATGATAGAAAGTACTATATATTAATAGGTAACGCGTAATTTAACGTAGTTAGCTGATACTATAACGCTAACCTAGTAGGATACTTTGGGTATATACGTACCCTAAGCTTAATTCGTTAGTACTATTTTTAGGAAGATATACCTAAGTACATCGAAGAATAGATAGCTACTTATCCGATTTATTAAAGAACGAAGGCCCCTAGGCATAAGCCATATAGGAATTTATAGCCTCTTTTAGCCCCCCTCTTTATATAGGAAGATATTACTATAGACTTTATAGTTAACTTATCTCTAAGCGAGATGCTTAGAATAAGTTATAATTCTATTCTTATTATCATAGATAGACTTATAAAGATATCTAGGTATATCCTAGTATGGAAGACGATTATATCCAAAGAACTAGCGTAGGTATTCTAGAACGAGATTATTAAGGTCTATAGTATACTAAAAAGGATCGTTACGGACCGAGGAAGTACCTTCACATCTAAATTCTAGACGTTATTCTACGAAATAGTAAGTATAAATAGAAATATATCTATAGTATTTTATCCTTAGACGGATGGCTAGATAGAGCGATAGAACTAGACGCTTAAGGCCTACCTACGCGCATTCTATAATTTCGAGTAGGATAACTAGGCCTCTCTACTAAGTATAGTAGAGTTTATATATAATAATAGTCGTTATAGTATAATAGATATTATACCTTTCTAGGCGAACCTCGGACGTAGTCTAAGGATAGGTTTTAAGCCTTAGACGGTCTAATTTAATCGAATAATAGACGTGAACGTCCACGCTTAGAAATTAGTAATTAAAATCTTCGAAACCGTACGTAACTATCGCGCTATAATCTAATAAGTAAACGACTCGTATACGAAGTACTATAATAGGTTAGCTAAGGATTAGACGTACGAGGAGGGTAACGAGGTCCTTCTTAACGTTTATAATATATGAACGTCGCGAGTAAATAAGAAGCTCGATTATAAAATGGCTGGTCCCTTCCGAATTAAACGTCGCATTAGTATAAGAGCCTACGAGCTCAACTTAGAAAGCAATATAAGAATCTATAACGTGTTCCACGTCTTACTACTCGAAAGATTTCGACCTAACGTGTATGGCCGTACGAACGTATAGTTATACTCTATTATACCCTAAGATGGACTAGACGTGTTCGAAGTAGACTATATTATCGAATATAGAATCGATAAAGACGGCGTTTAGAAATATAGAATCCGTTAGAAGGACTATACTAAGGACGAGGACACCTAGGAACTAGCGGTATATATCTTAAGTTCTATAATAGCTGCGTATAAGTAAAAGATATAGAATAGTATATTATTAATATAAGTATAGCGACGTCGCGGTCGTTATAAAAAGAAGAAGAATACCATAGAGAACGAAGTGCTAAACTAGGAAATCTAGACGCGCACTAGGAAAACTCTATATGGCAGCCCCATAATTTAAGTGTTATACGGTTACTAGACGCGAAGAAAGTATAAATAACCATTTTAGAAACGCGACGCGATATACCATAATAGAATAACATAGAGGAGTCTAGAATAGACTAACATGGACTATTATACACGAGAAAAACATAGGACTAAGAACCTAAAAAAAGGTACCCTACCATAGAATTAAACTCTTAACACGAAATATAAAAGGTTAGAGTATCTAAACCAATAACTACTAGGCCACTGGTTCGGGTACTCTAATGGAATTCATAGAGATAAACCAATTTATATGCGGTGCCTACACTTAGGTGACTTAAGGAAAATTAGAATATAGAAACCGATAGTTATAAGCTAAGTAAGCGCATATATAATATCGTTAAGTTAAGAATTAAATTACTAGAAACTAGCTAACGGGTATCTAAACGGTCTAAAAAGGACTAAAACGGATAAGAGCTAGGTATAGAGCTAATACATAGAGCTAGGCATAGAGCTAATATATAGAGCTAGACCATAGAGCTAATATAGAGAGCTAAACCCATAGAGCTAGAACCATAGAGCTACTCCTCTATCTTATTATCTGTTCTAACCTCTAGTATAGTCCTCTCTAACTATATAATATGGCGGTAGAGGACGATGACCTTAGCCTCTAGAGTAATAATCTAATCCGTTAGAGCCTAGAGGGAAGAGCCTTAAGCGCCGGAGCGTAGCGACTAGGTCTAAAGTTAGCTAATACGATCTAGAATAATCTAGAAGAGAATATATACTCTCTTATAAGGCGACTTAGAGGGAGAAATAGTAGACCTCTTATAAGATCTATTAGTAGCGCGAGACGGATAGGGGGGGATAGAGCGAATTCTCTCTACGGCCTCTATAGCTAGGATAGACTCTCTAGAATAGGTAGCCTAGGCGCTAGGGATCTCGCGGCGGCTAGAAAAATCAATAGGTGTTAAAAATAATTAACGTGCTCGTAACTTATACTTTAATAACCTCTAGGAAGAGCTTATAGCGCTCCCTAAACTCCCTCTATATAGTAGATAGATGGCTATAAGGACCCCCGAGGGTCTTGCGGACACGAAGATCGTTATATATATCTTATATATATATAGGAACCTAAGAATATATTAGTATAGACCACTTTAGATTATACTAGATTAAGATAGCCTATTATACTTATCTATAGATAAGTCTTACTAGTTACGGTATAGCGGTAGTAGCGGGTAGGTAGAGTAAAGATAGGGTGTATAGGCCCGTCGCGGTTAGTAGAGTAGTAGCTAATACTAGAGTTAGAGCGAAAGAGATATTTAGAGCCGGCCATATGGCCCTTAATATACTTATAGTATATTAAACCGTAGTTCGCCGTTTTCCTATGGCGTAAACCACGACTACGTTTAGTATCCTCGGCGACCTAGACCTTATTATTAGTAGGCTAGGGTTTAGAGTAAATATTAAGGTCCTAAAAGGACCTAGAGTAACTAAATCGGTCTATATTAGACCGGAAGGAAGAGCGGCGAGGCGGCGGCGTAGGTAAGCGCAAGGGCTCGCGATTATCGTCTATAATAAGATCTTCTTTATCCTCTAGAGGAGGTAGAGTAGACGGCGTACGCTTTAGAGTAAGAGGAGAACCTACGACCACTTCATCCATAAGTTTAGTACTAGAATTACCTAGATTAGAGCGACTAGTGGCTATATTAGTAGTAGAGGCAGTAGTAGCAGTAGCCCTAGCTACTCTCTTCTCTAACTTAGAGCGCGCCTTCATGCTACCGCGATAGATAGACTTCTTAGCCGGCGTGGCTAGGGAGTAGGCGATACCTTTAGAGCGAGTCTTACGAGAGAAGGAGGTAGGCTTAGAGATAGGACTAGTATTAGATATCTATATATACACGTTAGCTAGAGATCTAAGGAAGGAATATTCGTCTACCCTTAACGGTAATTAACGAAGCTAAATTAGTAACCGTAATAACGCGAATAGGTTATATTAGACCGGTTCTAATAAGAATAGACTACTATAGACCCTTCTAAACCTAAACTAGGGAAGATAGTATATAAATTAACGACTTACCTTAAGAGCGAGGTGGATATACTAGAGAATAAAATTAAAGGCGAGCGAAGCTAAATATATACTCGACCAAAGTAGTAATTATATGTCCTAGGTAGTAGCCACGAAGCAAGGGATAAGCGCGTGTATAAACTAGTAAAAGTGAACTAGAATCTCGAGTTCACCTATATTAAGGATGGTTATAACGTTATAGAAACTTAGTTACGGATATATAGATACACGATAGATTATAGAGACTTAGGATTATATATACTTAAGTGCTTCGGGGCGAAGTATAAAAAGAAGAAGGATATTATTAGGACGGGAACCATAATAGACCTATATAGACTATTCTAATCCATGCAGCCACGTAGTAGCTAGAGCTGGGTTGAGTTAGCTAAGTTAAGCGAGGTTACTATATAAGTAGACCGCACAAACCGATTCCTACTCGTTAGTAATTAACCTCGTATAAGAGTGAGATTACTCTATAAATACATTCCTATGTCTCTCTATGAACTGTTAGACTACTATCCCACGTCTTCACTCTTTATAAAATGCTACTATTAAGAAGTATAATGACTTATTAAGTTAAAATATATAGGATTTAGTAGATAAACCTAAGAATGGTTCTACTAATATAATCTCTAGTAGATAGGTATTTAAAATTAAATTAAACCTAGATAATACTATTAATAAGTATAAAGCTAGATAGGTAGCTAGAGGTTTTCTATAAAAATATAGAATAGACTAGGGTGGCCTATAGCCGGTAGGCTATAAGTAGCCTTAAATTCAAGGCTACTTTCCTAGAGTTCTAAAGGTATTAGTATCGTGGAGTAGAGTCTTATAGAGTATAGTATTATAGAGTAGAGTCTTAGAAAGAGACTATATTACATGATATATATATAGCCTTAGACCATAACTAAACTAGAGTATCGTAAGTTCTTAGCGATATATCTAAAACCTTATCCCTTATATATAAGTAGATAGCTAATAGATAGTCTTTATCTATTATAGGGAGGGAATAGTAGCTAATAAGAAAATTCTCTACCGTTAGTAGAATACTATATAATATTATTACTAGTAGAATAATAGAGTAATAATAGAAATATATTCTATTTACTATAACTAAAGGTAGTACTAGTATTAATCTAGGGCTTATATTATATAGTATAAAGGTATCTCTCTACAATCTTATCTTTAGCTACTACTATTACTACTTTACGCTAGAAAGGCCCTTATTATTAAAATAACGAAGTAAGTTACCCCTTCTATTATAACTTTATTTCTATACCTTCTATACCCTACTCTACTCTCTTAGACTACTATAGTAGTTATATAGAAGTAGAATAGCTATAGCTTAGTATAGTAAAAAGTTTTTATCTCTAATTTTCTTAACCTTAAAGTAACTTCTTCTCTACTCTTACACGGCTAATATTAAGTTATAGGCCCTTATACTAAGTAATCCCTACTATAATAATAGTAATAGTTAACTATACACCTAGTAGCTACGCGACTAGTACTTCTAGTTATAGTAGAAGTAGTAGTAGTAGTAGTTATAGCCCTCTAAAGTAGCTACTAAAATCCTATAATAATAACTACTATATCTTATCTAAGATAGAGAGCTTCTATAAAGATATTAATAGTAAGTATAATAAAGAGATTCTTTATAAGTTAATCTACTATTATAGTAAGAAGACTATCTAACTCTATATAGCTAATAGCTATAAGAACTTTAAGGCGCGCCTTACTATTAAAAATCTAGAGCGTTTCTATGCCGGGAATAATACTAAGATTAAGAAGTTTATTCTAATAATAGCGTAGCTTAATATAATATCTCCTAGGCGTTATAAGGTCGATCTTAGCCGCCCTTACTTTAGGTACTCGGCTCTTATCTATATCCGCTCTAAGGTTACCGTAAAGGTATATATAACCTATTATAAGAATAAACGCTACTTTAAGTTCTACTATATTCCCCCCTCCGGCCTCTAGATATTATTTAGTTATAGTAGATATACTAATTATAGTATAGTTAGTAAGTAGTTGCGCTATTCCTTTATAGCTAATAAAAGTAAGTTATATCTCTTTTAGTTATACTATAATAAAGATCTCTAACTAATAATTAGAAAAGCTAGCTAAGACCTCTATCTATACTAGTAAAGCCTCGTACTCTTATTAGTCTTCTACTACTTCTATATACGCTAGTAGACCCTTCTACTTATACTAGTTATCTACTATAAAGATAACCTCTAGGCTAGTTACGCCGTACCGTCTTATAAAGAAGTCTAATCTTTAGACTATCGCCTAGACTATTAACTCTAAGAATACTAAGGCTATATACTACCACGCCTATGAACTTCGCAACCTTATAAAGGAGATAGAGAAATATACTAACGACGCTAAGGCTAATACTAACTTTAAGAGTTTCTCTAAGTAGATAGTACTATCGCTATATAGCTAGTTAGTTAGGGTAGTAGTAGTACTACTCTATATTATAACTATACTTCTATATAGATAAATACTAAGCTCTTTCTCTAATATCTATTCTATCTAGATATTTATTATAAGTATCGTGATTTTAAAATTTTTAGCTATATAGTTATAAAGTCTAGAAGATATAGCGCTAACCTAAAGGACAATAGTTTAGGGTATTAATCTTACTACTATATAGCGACGTATAATATCTAAAATTAAAAGAAACTTTCTTAATCTACGACATTCTATAACATAGATATAGTAATTATTTAGCTCTACCGCTAGCGTAAATAATAGTAATCTCGATTTTAGTAGCTCTATGTATATTACCGTATCTACGACTATTATAGAGTATCTAAGCTTATTATAACTCTACTAATTAATATACGACTTAACTACCGTAGTAAATACATAAATATACTAGTAAGTATATTTTACAATAGATATAAGAGAATATTATATAAATAGAAGGTACGGTACCTAGGAAAACATCTAATTAAAATACTAGAAGTATAATAGAATTTAAATATAAGTAGAGATTAAGATAATTCATATTACGGATATAGATAATAGTTTCTATAATACCTATATAAAGAGCGATAGAACGACTAGAATAATATAGTATTAGAAGAGGAGGAAATACTTAAGACTATCGTAGAGTAGTTTAAATAAGACTAGTATTATAGCTAGGTAGAAAGGATTTTAGGGTATACGACGTTCCTTAGTATACTATCTAGTATATACTTATTATTATTAGGTGGGATAATATAGATACTCTTAGGGTTAGTAACACGGCTAATAGCGATATATAGCTAGCTATAGATAAATACCTCTAGGTCTAAGAGGAGGCCTATATTCTAAAGACTCTAGCCCTACGACTTATTAATTATTATAGTAAATACTAGCTTAACTAGAAATTAGTATTACTTAAAGTCTATTCTATCCTTTAGCTTCTCTATAACGAATAGTATCTATAGAAGTTAGACTATCTCTCTATATTATTATATACTAAGAATCTACGCCGTAATAGTTCTAGTATTAATACTAGATACTCGAAGTCGTGTACTATTATAGAGATAATTACTTAGATTAATATTTTATAGTAATATTATAATATATCTAATCTTAAGTCGTAGCTTATATAGTAGAATTCCTAGTATCTTAAATATATTTATCTACTCGAGTATCATAAAGCTAGTACTATTATTATCCTTTAGTTTATTAACCGAGTATTAGATTATAACTTCTCCTAGTATCTATAATAGTAGATATTTATTTAGTATATCTACTTTCTAGTTATATATAGTAAGAATAGTAGATAATTAAAGGGCCTCTAAGGTAAGACCCCTAGGCTATCGTATAGTAGAAAAGATTCGGCTTACTAATATATCTAGGCTACGACTAGGTATAAAGTACTAGATACCCTAAGTAGTATACCTATTATAGCTAGAGCGATTTCTAATGTTAAGAACCTTTACTATAAATCGCTCTATCTTATTATAACGACGCTCTATTATCCTAGGCGCCTAAAGACGTATATTTATAGTAAGGCGTAGTATATGGACCTAGGGCTAGAGATATAAGTTCTTTAGATATAATTAGATAATCTATAACCGAGTACCACGTAGAATAATTAGAAGAGTCTATTAAAAGTCGCTGTAGAAGTACATTACTATACTACTAAACGCCTCTATATTCTAATTATAGATATCGTGTATTATTTAATCTACTACCTTAATAAAATATTAATATAATATTATATACTTATTCTAGAAATATATATCTACGGTATAGAGTATACGGCTAAGATAGATACTAGCGCTAATATTATAGCTAGTATTACGCTCTATCTAGAGGAGAATCTTAAAATAGAAATATACTATTATAGTACTATATAAAAGAATTATAGTAATACTAGAGGAGGTAGTTACTAGTATAACTTTCCTAGAAAGTCGTAGTATATCTAGTACTAGATTCTATACTAGTATCTTCTCTATTCTACCAGGCCTATTAAGAAAGAAGACCCCCCTATAACTAGCCTCTATAGCGCCTAATAAAGTATTATATATATATTACTACTCCTAGTTTAGACTAGGGAGATACTATATAATAAACTACGCTAGGTTATTATAACGCTAGTTTATCTACTTATAAAGGATATAATTTCTATCTAGTATAGTTATATAGAGCTAATTAAAGGCTAGCGTAGGGAGTATAACACGGTTTATATCCGTTTCTATATACTAGAGATAGTTACGAATATAGTAGAGTACTAGCTTATATCGCTATATAACTATTAGCTTAGGGATCTAGAAGTACTTACGAAGCTAGTAGATATAGTTATCGCTAAGGGTATCCTTAAACTAGTTCTAGAGATCTCGATTACTACCTTAGTTATTAGCTTATACTATAATAGTAAATATCTATCGTAGGCCTACTATAGACGAAGTACCTATAATCTCTATAAGTGCTAGCTAGTATTTACTATTATTATAGAGTAGTCCTTATATAGTATATATATCACGGTATATAGAATATACTATACTATTATATATTCTTATATTATTAAATAATACCTACCTAGGGATATAGAGAAGTAGAGTTCGTAGATAGAATACCTCTCTAGCTATCCATGGTACCTAGAGTAGATAACTAATTAAGAACTTACCGCGTCGCTTACGCTATACCTTATCCTAGATCTAGGTATAATACTAGGGAAACTCTATATAATAGAGTTATAGTAGCCCTACGATAGCACGCTACTAGTTTATAATAAAGAACTTAGTTAGTATTATATTCCTAGCCTACGCCGGGATAGATATATTCCCTAGTAAGTTATTATCGCTATATTAGAAGATAACCATTTACTAATTCTTCTTATATATAGTAAGTATCTATATAGAGGGGAACTAGCTATAGAATAGTAGACTTATAATACCGTAGATAGCCTTATAGCTAGAGAGATAGTATATATTAATAAAGACCTTTATCTTATTAAGAATCTAATTCTAGGGAGGATACTCTACGCTAGTACTACGATAACTCTATTACTACTAACGACTAGCTTAAGTATAACTATTACCACGGCCGCGATGCCGTATACCACCTATATATATCTACTACCCTAGGTCTAGATATAACCTAGAAGGATTTAGGTTATTGCGCTATATAAGGATATTTACCATATCTAGGTCCTTATATATATACTTAAATATATACTTAAACACGTCTATACTATAGTACGACTTAATATTAATATATATATTATACCGTTTTAAAAGGTAAGGATTATATAGCACGATATTATAACTTAAGTAGATATACTAATTATTATTCTTCTAGTAGATATATACGCTAGCACGACGCTAGTAGAATAGCTCTTTTCTAACTAGTAGTAACGTCTTATTTATATATAGAAAGAGAAACTAATAGTAATACTTACGGTAACTAGAATATCTCTTACTTATTATTATATATAGACTTAATAGATTTACGTTACTATAAGGCCTATATAGTATAGTATAATAGATAATTCTAAATAGTACTAGATTAGAGCTTAGGTCTAGGAGCTCTATATATATAGCGGTATTGATCTTTTTAATAGAAGTAGCGCGATTATCTAGTATTATAATAATAAGAATATAGATATATAGTAGTCTACGCTTCTAAAACTTAATAGAGTAGTAGTACACGATATACTTTCTAAGGATATAGCTCTTTATTAGATTATATAGAAGCTATACTAGCTTTATATAGAAAACGCGATAGTAGAGGTTAATTTAGTCTATTACTAATTCTTCTAGCGCTAGCTTATCTATTACCTTACGCTAGGCTAGGTTATATATTATAGTAATAAAGAACTCTAGTAGCCTACTATACACCGCCATAGCTATTATATTAAAATATAGCTCTTATATAAACTAAGGCCCGCTATAGAAAGTCTTTCTAAGTATAATAGTACTTCCTACATTAGGAAAGATACGGCGCTTCCAAGTACTTCTAAGTACTCTCTAAGTATTCTTTTATCCTATTATATTTATTAGGCGGATCTACTTACTATCTATCCTAATAGGACGGCTTTATATAATTTATACTAAGTATCCCGCTTATATCGAACGTCCCGTTTATACCGAACGTACTAGTTATACTAAACGTCCCGTTAGTACCGAACGTACTAGTTATACTAAACGTCCCGTTTATACCGAATGTACCGTTTATACTAACGGGATAATTAGTACTAGTTATTTTCTCAATACTAATTAGCTTACTAGTACTACTTATTTACTATATACTAATAACTCTTATAGAATAAATAGTATCTAGTATTTTAGCTTCTCTATCTACTCTATCTACTCTATCTACTCTAT
>NW_022985582.1:17049-42112 GCF_010093815.1 Pseudovirgaria hyperparasitica
TTTCTAAAGTAATATCTTTATCTAAAGTATCTCTATAACTCTATATATCTTATTATTCTAAATTATATCTTTAGTATATTTAATTATAGTCTTTAAATTTAATACTAGAAAGATAATATATAATAGAGAGTAGAGGTTTAAAATTAATTAGACTAGGAACTTAAATTAAATAGTACTATTCTAAGCTCTCTCTAACTATATAGCTATAATAAAATATAGTAGACCTTCCTTTCTTCTATCTTTAGGCGGTATCCTTTATCTATTAAAAGGTATTCTTATCTAGAACTACCTTTAATAACCTTTTCTCCCACTAGATACTTCCCTCTATATTTCTAGTTACTATTTTTATTCTCTCTTATATTATCTATTCGGCCTCGTGGTAGTCTATATAGTTCCCTAGTTATATACTAATATCCGACTTCTCTTAAAAGTATATACTCTTTATATATAGGTTAAAGACCCGACTTAAACGTCCGCTACTATCTTACTTTATTTTAATTTAAGTATTAGTTAGGGTAGATAGACTACTAGTTAAGGTAGCTATAACTAGGGATAATAAGTTAGTAATAGACTTATTTATACTATATATATATATACTATTATTTACTATTCCCGCGGTTACTTAGAGCGGGTCTATACTTAATATCTAAGATAGTATAATCTTATCTATAGCTACTACTAGTAGTATAGAACTCTTACCTATATCTAATAGTATATAAGATAATTCGAGGTACTTATCTAACTAGTTTAGAGTATCTAACTTATTCTTTTTATAGTAGTTAGTATCTATATAGCTTCTATAACTTTAGTATATACTTATATTATCTAATAGCTTAGACTCCTTGCTCTTATCTAAGTTATCTATATCTACTTTAGAGAAGTTATCTAGGTTATCTTTATATAGGTTTATATATATAGTATCCGGGTTAATTAGTATTAGTACTATAAATACTAATACTATTAGCGATTTTTAAATATAGTCGATATAGTAGGGCGCCTAGTTCGACTATATTAGGCTTAGTACTTACTATTTCTCTATATAATTTAGCACGCGATTAGATAAAGGTATATATATATACCTAGTATTAGTAGAGAGTATACGAATCTATAGCAACTAAAGGATGAGTTTAGCGCCCGCCTACTACTATATTTATTAAGGGTATATCTTATTATAATATATATAATAGTAATTATAGATAGTAGAATCAGTCGGAATATACTACTATAGTACTCCTTTAATCTAAGGAATCTTAGGGACTATAGTAGAACTAACTTTAGAGCCTTAATTACTACTAGCTCTATAAATATTTTCCGAGTTACGCTAGTATTATACTAATAATTAGTAATATATCTAATACGATATAAGTAATATACCTTTACTTCTATATACGCGTTATTATATATTAGATTACTTATACTAGCTTTTCTCTTCTCAGCTATCTTCTAGTCCTAGTATTTAGATACTATCTATCTAACTCTAGAGAGGAGTTAGTAACGGAAGTCTATTATATCTTCCTTTACTAGCGTAATAATATAGACGGGAGATATATTTTATAAATTATAATTAAGGTAGTAGCTACTAAGATTAATATCTCCGGCGGCTATCTAGGCCGATTATACTAGTATTCTAAAACTATCTAGGCTACTATCTAGCTATATATTAAGGCGATTAAATACCAGTAGTAACCAGCCTAAAAACGTTATAGCAATTAAAATCTCTATTATCATAAGGTAACGGTCTCATTTATAAGACTAGAGACTATCTCTATAGAACCGCCTCTTTTCACGGATAGTTAGTTCCCTCTCTACTACTATTTCTCTATCTTTATCTATTAAGCTAGATAGCTAATATAGTAGAGGAGAGGACGTAAGACCGTTATATCCCTAGTTACTATTATAGTAGAATATTACTATAACGTCTAAGCTATATAGGGCGTTACTACTATATTCGCTACTAGTATACCTAGACTACTAGATTATTAGTAGGTAAACGAACGCGTTAAGATAAGCTAGGTATATATATATACGTTTTTTATATTAATAGCTATTATATAAGTCTCTATTATTAATACTAATACGTGTCTATATTATATCGTATCTTTATTTATCTATCCCGTTTAGTTTACTATAGTTACTAGATTATCTTCTATTAGTATTACCACTATAGTAGCTAGATAGTCCCTTAACCGTCTTCCGTGTTAGAGGTTCTATAGAGAAGATATATAAGAGATTAGTAGATATTTTTATTAGCTATAGATTAGTAACCTACTAGGCGATAATATTAGGTAGTAAAATAATAACTAGCTAGTAGATATAATAAAGGTTTAGACGTAGACTAATATAGTATTTTTATAGACGCGTAATACTTACACGTTATTATTAATAATTTTAAGTAAGCATATATAGGAATTAAGGGGCTAAGAGCTAGGTAGAAGTTAAGGGTTAGTAGGTATATATCGGGCTTTCGACGGGCTTACACCTAACTTCTTCTAGTATATACCTAGAATATTTACTATATACCGTATTATTACTATCTACTAATAATTATACTATAGTATTTTTCCTTTATAGTAACTATATCTTAAGATACTATAGGCCGTAGTCTTCTACTAATACTATAGTAGAAAGATTAGTAGTATATACTATATAATCTATAGGTACTATAACTTAGAACTATATAGACGAGTACGGCTTACCGCATTACTATTATTATTATAACTATTAGGCCTATAGCTACTACTATTAACTAGGTCACGGCGTGGCTTTAGTACTTATAGTTATATTAATTAATAGAACTCTTTAGTTCGCTCTATTAGTATTTAGCCGTTAAGTATTAATTAGAAGTCTAAGTCTATAGAATTAGATATATCTACTACTAATACAGCCCTATATAAAGATACTACTATATTCTCTAATTCTATTTCGGACCTAGAATCTATAGACGGCGTTACTAGTAGCTATAGTACTAATTTAGTATATTAGTCTAATATATATTATAGAAATACTATATCTATAGTAACGAGAGCGTCTAGTACTATATATTTAATAAAAATGTTTAAAGAAGAGAGCGGTATATATATTATAGTAGACTAGAGTAGACGTGATAATCCGTCCGATGTAAGTATATATAGTCTAGGTTTATAGTAGTAACTAATTTAGTAGGCCCGATTTGGTTAATTTAATAGTAAGTTTATAGAGCGCCTTATAATATAGATAAATCGGTTTAGTATTTTAAATATAGTATATAATAAATTAACTACTATCCTTAAATAGACTTCCGCTATACCCCCTAATCTTTATATACTAAAATCTAATATTATATATAAGTAGTTATTATACTACTCTAAAGGGATACCGTACGAAAGTTAGTAGCGTAGCTATAATATATTTAGTACTACTATAGTTAAATACTAGTATAGGGATCCGCTTATATTAGTAGAATTTCTTCTTAGATACTAACTATTTACTAGTAAGCTCGTGTTTAAGTTAGTATAATAATTTACTAGTTTAGATAACCGGGTATATAGTAAAGCCTATATAGTAGATAGTTAGTAGGATATATATACTACTATTCCGGATAGTACCGTTATTATCTCTATTATTTTATCTTTAGATAAGATAAACCTTACTAACCATAGTAGTAATAGAGTAGTATAGCTAGTCTATCTATCTATTTATAATCTACTACTAAACGTCCGCTTATCTAGGAGTCTACTATTATTTCTACTACTTACTCTATTACTAGTAGTTAAGCTAGAAACGGTAGCGAATCGCTTTATATTCTATTAGGTTATAAGTAAAGTTCTAGCCTATATATCTATCTATAATAGAGTCGTTAACTATACTAATTATTATATAGTATTATAGACTATATAGAATACTAGAGTATTAGTATTATATACTAATAGCGGCTTATATAAGTACTATCCGCGTTTAGCTTTATATATTATAGATTTTCCGGAGTAGGTACTTATTACGGGTATATTCTATTAGTATATATATCTAATATATATAGTCTCTAGTAATAGATAATAGTATCTATAAGAAGCCATTACTAGTATATAGAAGTTCTATATATACTCGTCGTTATAGAAATAGATTTACTATATATATTATAAGTTAATAACTAATAGCTACGGTAGTAAGTATACTAGTAGTAAGATAGATAATAGAACGAGTATACCTAGTGTCTTATTATTTTCGTCGACGTCTTTCGCGCTAGTAGTATAGAGCTATTATATTTACTAATTAGTTAAGAGTTAGTATTCTAGTAGGTAGATAGAGCTATTAGATAATTTCGCCTAGTTACTTACTAGAGTTAATATATACCACGCGGTCGCTCTAGACATTCTATATTAACTATATAAGGGTATATTAGAATACACGTTTAATTAGATAGTCTCGTATATTATTAATTAAGAGTATATAGAACATAGATTAAAGGGTGTATTTACTAGTATACCCCCTATAGAATAAGTAAAGAAGGTAATTAATAAGCGATTCGCGTCTATTAGAGCATTTAGTTATTATAACCTACTTATATATATAACTTTAGTAATATAATAGACGGGGGCAATATTTAAGTGTATACTAGTAGTATTTATAGTTACATTTAAACCGCTTCTATATTATAATCGATACTTCCTAAGCGTAGTACGGGTGGTTATATAAGGAGGTAGGCTCTATATACTAACTAACTACACCATAAAAGGACCGAATCTTGAAGCTACTACTTCAAGGGTGGAGCACACTACTTATATACGACTACTACATACATGTATAATTAACTGGCAGGCCACGTGCTCCTCACGTGCCTAACATTATCCCCCTTTTCAAAGGCGCGTGTCCTTACGCGTCGTGGGCATACTACCTTACGAAAGATGAACTAAACTAGCCGCAACGGGCCTAGTATAAACCATGTACATATATAACCAATACTCGTAATGCCGCCTCTAGTACTAGACACGCTAACTTACCGTAGTAACGTTACTACTATGTTATCCGTCACGTGCATAAAGCACACGTAACGTGGTAAGCTAAACGGAATCGTGCGAAATTCAATAACGGTTGACTAGACCGAGAGTTAAACCCGTGACCCCGTAGTAGCTTTAAGATTATATAAGGAGGTGGGCTCTACGCACTAACCAACTACACTATAAAAGGACCGAATCTTAAAGCTACTGCTTTAAGGGTGGAGCATACTACTTATATACGACTACTATATACATGTATAATTAACTAGTAGGCCACGTGCTCCTTACGTGCCTAACAGGTTATTAATATATATATATTAGCGGCGTACTATATATATAATATATAGATACTAGTATACTTAGAAGAGGCTATATTACGCTTAGATAATCTAAAATACTAGTTTATACTATATCGTGGAGATAAATTAGAGGATAATCATTTTAACTTTCCGAAGTTCCATGTATTATTATACCTAGTTAATACTATTAAATACTATAGTTTATTATATCTAATATTGGTAGAGCTACTAGAGTAATCTTATATTATAGTAAAGAAATTATATTAAGGTTTAAATAAGAGGGAGACGTTTCTATAGTAGATACTAGTAGTAGATATATATATAATGAATACTAAAATCTCTAGTAGTATAGAGGTAGCGGCTAGTACTAGTATATTAGTAGCCCCTAGCCTAGAGTAGCTTAATAATATATATAAGCTAGTTAGCTAGTAGCGTATTCTAAAGAAGCTATACTAGAGTAAATATATACTCTACGTCTTATAGAGCTATAGACTATCTATATTCTACTAGACTACTATTAGCGACCTCTATAATATATATAGTAGTAGTTTTATATTATTTAATATAGTTATACCTTTTATACGTAACTATCGTAATTAGCTTATTAGAGATAATATATTAAAAGATACGAATATTAAATATATTAAAAAGGACCCTTATAGACACGGGTCCTTTCTATCTATATATATAAGACTATATATATACTAATACAACTAGATAGAGATATATCTATAGAGGCCTTTAACCTAATTTAGATAAGGTATATCTATAACTAGTAAAAGAGTAGTAAGGCTAGGGAGAATTATATAATAGTATAGAAGTTTAATAAGGGTAGTAACTACCTTAACGGGAAGCGGGTTAGTAAAGTCTATATATTTCTAGAGATATATAATACGGAGAGTATCGACGTAACTAGTAGTATAGTAGCGCGATTCCTAGGTATATTAGTTAAACTACTTAATAACTTGGGTAGAGGTAATATTAATACTATTAGTAGTCTTATACTATTATATATAGTAGGTTAAAGGTCTAGTAATAAGACTCGTACGATAGATAGGTTCCGTGTCTACGAGCTAGAGTATATTCTATACCCTATATAGATTATATTACGTTGGTTAGTTATAGATAGTTTATTCTAGTTAGATATATATAGTAATTAGAGGATCTATAATAAGATATATAACCTAGACTTCTAGGCTATAAATAGACGAAATATAACTATAGCGTTAAAACACGGGTACGTATCGTAAGTCTATCGCTATCTACTACCGCCTACTATAGTATACTAGTATATACCGGTATATAGCGGAAGTAATGGTTTATATATAGTAGTACTCGATAGTTATATTCTATACTAGAATATCTCTAAGGAATAATCGTGGTTTATTATAATTAGTTCTATAATAGACTTATATTTAATAACTATCTATAATTTTAGCTAAGGAGTATCTAGGGATACACCTCCTTATTATCTAATAATTACTAGCTAGTATAAAAACTCCACGCCTGTAAAAGGGGTATATAGAACTAAAAGGATTCTTATTTACGGGTAGAACTAGATACGGATAGTATTAATCTAATATAGATAGATTATATATATTAATACCCTAAAATCTAAACTATATCTCTAGGCCTACTAGACCTAGCTTATATCTAATTCTAATATTTTTATTATCCGCGTTTATACCTTATTAGATACTAGGTATATAATAAGTCTATAGTTAAGTAAGTATTAGATACGTAACGAGTCTATTAATAAATAAGTACTAGGTATATAATAAGTCTATATAAATAAGTATAAATAAGTATATACTAGGTATATAACGCTCTTACTAGGGAAACGTCTTTCTTAAGTATCTCCCTCTTCTAATATTTCTTCTTCTCTTTCTTTATTCTTTCTCTAGCCTTATAAGTATAGTTAGACTTATATTACTATATTATTAATATATATATTCTTATATAGACCGTTAGAAACTACGGTAACTAGATATACGTTCTTATAATAGATAAATATACTATACTAATATGTCGTATTGTTCGTGTTTAATATAAGGGTTTACTACTATAATTATTTATTATTACGCTTGTCTATCTCTTCTTAATAATAGTACTAATTAATAATAATCTATTATAGAGATAATAGTTAGTATTACGTACTTCTCTTAAATATTTATATATTAATATTATATAAGTATATACTTTGCGGAGGTCCTCTATCCTTCTCTTAAGCTACCTAGACTATTCTCTAATTACTAGAAACTCTTATATCTAACTATTTCTACTATTTATTCCTTGGTTCTACTTATTAGGCTTTAAATAATAGCGAACTATAATAGATTAGTAGTTATCTATATTTCGTGTACGCCGAGTTAGTATACCTAAATATAATAGATAATAGTATATTTATAATAGTATATACTAGATCTTATAGTATTCCTCTTTAACGGTAGATCTATATAGTTATAAAGACGGTCTACTATTCTATTATACCTATATACTACGCTACTCTTTTATTATATATAGATAGTATTACTAGAGTAGAGCTATTATCTATTATACTTAATATTATATATAGAGTATTATATATTTAATATCGTTATTTCACGTGCTCTATATTAGTACGGGATCGGATACTAGTTATATATTTCCCCGCCTCTATTAAATTAACGAGTTATTACTAATAACTATACGGACTACTTATATCGATATAGCCGTAATATACGTGTTATATCTACGTCTATTATATAGAGTATATATATTATCTCTCTATTACCCTAGTAATATACCCTATTCTCTATTCTATCTATCTATAGCTACGTCTAGCTAGCCGCGAATAAATAGCCGAGTAGAAGTAAGTCTCAATATACTTTATATATTTAGGGCGTCCGATAGGTAGAAACTTCGGGTATATATAGAAGAGTTAATTTAAGAGGAATTTACTAGTCTATTACTAAACCTACGTAGTAAGGAAGTAAAGGACTACTATATAAAACGAGAGTATTACCTCTAGATAGTCGCGGATAAATATATATTTATTAATAGTAGTTATACTATTTTATAGATAGATACTATATATTAACTTAATACTATATTCTTGGTATTTACGCGTAACTAGCGGCGGTTAGCTAAATACTATTATATATGTTAAAACGATGCCCTAGGCTAGACGAGCTATTATAATATTATATATACTCTATAAACCCGTCTAATATATCTAGCTAACCTAGTTATTCGACTATCGGACTACTAGTATCTATATCTTCTAAAGTAGCTATGCTACCGTGTTATATATATATATATATCTATAGTCCTTATCCGCGATCGTACTCGGGTTACCCTAGTACTAATAACGGCTATATAGAATAGCACGACGCTATTAAATATTAAGGGTATAAAAATATATAATATAGTAGGTCTTAGTATAAATAAACTATTAGAATTTATTAGCTTATCTATAGATATACTAGGGGATATAGATAGTTATAGGCATGGTCGCGTCTACCTAGAATACCCGATTCTACTAAGCGAGTCGAGTAATATAATCCTTTATAAGGATAGTTTAGACTAGGTATTATAGTAGGCTATTAAATAGATACTAGGCTTAGGACTAGATTAGGTGGTTTTCCGCGTAGGCGATATAAACGGTATATTTAGAAGTCTACTATAATATATTAACTATAATCTAACTATATAGGAACGTCGCGCTATAAGTATAGTAGTAGAATTTCTCTATCTAGCGCGCGTAGATAAGCTCGAGATATATATACGCTAATAGATATTAGTATATATTAATATATTACGACTACTAAGCGGTATATTTTAATATATACTAGTATATCTAGTATATACTAGTATAATGCTATCGCTCTTCCGTAGACCTAATACTATTTATATATCTTAGGTTTTCGGTTATCGGTTACGTATAGAGTTATATATATAGTAGATACCTTACTAGATTTAGGTCTTTCGTCGATAGTATATAGATATACCCTAGTCTACTTAATATAGGCGTAGTTAATACTTTATCTACTTAAATAATAGACGTTAATAACGACGTAACTAGTATATTTATCTATTATATTATTAGCTAGCTAATATTATATTAGGAGAGTTAAGCGCCGCCGTTCTATCTACTCTATCTATTAATATTAATATACTAGTAATTATAACCTAATCACCTTATAAATTAATATATAATATTAGTATACTTAAGAGTTTAAGCGAACGTATAAAAGTCTAATATTATATACTATTTAGGGCCGGGGAGGAAGCGTCTACTAGTATAGTAGTTATTAAGGCGATAGTAGAAGTCTATATATAACTAGATATACTAAGTCCGCCTTCTTCTTATATAGTTCTATCGCTAGATAATATTACTAGTTTTAATATTACGGGAGAGGAGTTTATAGACACGAACCTATAAATATTAGTATAATATTAGCTTAATAGTACGTATTATAGTATAAAGTAAGTTATATTTAAGTAGTAGTTAGACATGTACGCTAGTATACTAATAGATATATAGTATCTCTACTATAAATAGAATAGGTAAGGCATAGCTAGTAATATCTTACTATCTAGAAGAGATAGTTACTATAGAATTTAGAAGATAGGCTTAGCGTCTATAGTATTAGTATATTAGATAGCTAAACTTTTATATAATACTATTTACTTATATCTATATTTATCTAAGCTCTAATTTAATAGCCTTCTATAACGTACTATATACTCGGTCGGTAAGCTACTAGACTTATATAATAGTAGTATACTACCCTACTTTATATACTACTTAAGCTACTATTACTTTAGTCTATATTAATCTTAGCTTCCTTTAGTCGTCCCTATATTATAAAAGAAAACTTCTATAAACCTTTTCTCTACTTATCTTGGTTTTTAAACCTAAATCTTACCTTCTATACTTTATTCCGTGTTAATTACGACTGTATATAAACGCTATATTAAACTTAACTCTATTAACCCTTAAGGTCCATTCTATATAATAGTTAGCGAGGTTATATTTATAGTTTATAGTATAGATTAAGAACTCGTTATATTTAGTAATATTTAGAACTAGTCTATACTTAATATAATTAAGTCTTATATTTAAGCCGAGTCTTACGTTTAAGCCGAGTCTTACGTTTAAGCCGATCCTTACGTTTAAGCCGAGTCTTATATTTAAGTCGAGCCTTACGCTTAAGCCGATTCTTACGTTTAAGTTAAGTCTTATATTTAAGCTAAGCCTTACGTTTAAGTCGAGCCTTATACTTAAGCTAATTCTTATGTTTAAGCTAAGCCTTATATTTAAGCTAATTCTTATATTTAAGCTAAGTCTTACGCTTAAGTCGAAGCTTATAATATAACTACTATCTTAATCGATAATAAACTACTCGTCTTTAGTATACTTACTAGTAACTACTATTCTAACGACGAGTATAAACTTAAGAAGGTCTAAAGTAGTAAGGCTCCCGTTTCTACTTACGCTATCTATTAGATCTCTCTTATATAGAGTAATCTATAGTTAACCTTTAGGAATATCTATAGTATTAGTAGAGAAATAGATAGACTTAAGTAGAAATAAGCGAAAACTTAAGCTAAGCTTAAGCTAGTAGTATTTAAGGCTCGTGGTAAAGGTTATAGCTTTAAAGAGTCGATTAGTTATATATATAGATTCCTTAAATTCCCTAAGTACTACTCTTAGATTAAGTTATATACTCGCTTCTAATAGATTAATAAAGAGAAATTAGTATCCTTAATAAGCTTACTCCGCTTTAATCATACTAATATCCTTCTATTATCCAACTACCCTACAGTATAGATCTTTAAGATTAAGTAAGTAGATAACTTTATTAAGTATTTTTCTAAACTTTCTAATCTTATTATAAGCGAAGCAGATAAAGCTAATATACTATATACTAATACTAGCCTCTACGAAGACCCTTATAACTTTTAGATTATTAAACTTATAGCTAGCGAGCTTCTTAGTATAGGTTTTACTATTCTATTATATATTAGACCTAATATAATATATAAATAAGTAAAGTAATTCTTCGAAGATCTAGGTACTTATACTATAGTTTATATCTTACTACCGCTACGTAACTCTATAGATCTTACTAACTTTAATAATAAGCTTAAACTAGAGAGTAATCTAATTAATTCATAGTATATAGGAGTTACTACTCCCTATATATAATACGGTATAATAAGTAGACTAGACACTTAGCTCTAGATCTCTATTCTCTACCGCGAGTTATTTAATAAGAAATTTAACTATCTAATATATATTACTATAAGTACCTTATAAGACGAATAGACGGATCTTCTATTATTCTAATTCTAAGACGTTACTATTAGATATATCTAGCTCTTAGGTATTACTCGGGCGCTCTTAGCTATCGTCTATTCTATTAATATAAAAGGATTCTATTATATGGAACTAGGTAGTTATGGGTACCTTAAAGTAGATTTAAAGAATTATAATAACGATATATACCGCTTTAAAGTCCTTTAATTTCGTCTAGGCGTCCTTCTATTCGAATACCTTACTCTAAAAGTCTTTAATAAGGTTAGGCGTCCTTCTAAAGTATCTAAGGTACTAATTATATTAATAGATATAGTTACTAATATAACTTAAGCTTATCCTAAATATTTTATTCGGACTAGTAACACTAGTTTAAGTATAATTAGGTCGTCTCTTACTACGCTTATAGGGTTTATAGACGTTCCGGCTTTAGTTAGTATATAAATCTATAATAAGCTTACTAAGTAATATATTAATACGTGCTAGAAACTAACCTACTACGCTATATAAGCTTCTAGAGACGGCGGCGTAGACGACTATACTACTTAGGATATGTTTAATACGATAGTCCTTAATATTATTATAGACTTAGTATCTATATCTCTAATATATAGGTTCTCTAACTCTAATAATAAGATTCTAGATTATAGTATAGAGCCTTAGAATACTCTTATTACTCTTTCTAAATTATCTATATCCCTAGATAATAATAAGGATATAAATATAGAATATAGTTACGATATTATTAGTAACGAAGGTTCTATTACTAGCCCTATCGCTAATATATATATACTTCTAATATTATCTAAAGTCTACTCTAGTATCCTATTCTCTTTACTACCCTCTATATAGAATCTAATACTTAGTAATAACTACCTAAATCTTTAACCTGTCGACTATAACCACTACGTTAAAGATTATAAAAGATTCTATAATCTCTAGAATATTATATGTTTAGAACTATCTCCCTAATAATAGTATATCTATATATAGGCGACGGACGTACTTAGGGCTTAGTTTCTACTTTATAGCTATAGAGGAGCTAGAAAGAGCTATTTATAGCTTTATCTACTACTAGCTATACTTCTAATTAATAAAATAAATAGTACTTCTATTATCGCTTATACTACTAAGGTAGTTATTCTATCTAGTAATGTAATAGTATACCTCCCTATACTAGGTTCTACCTAAATATAGAGAATATATATATATATATTATTATCGGCCTAACTAACGAAACCTATAACGACGCTATAAGAAAAGTATATAAATATATAAGTAATATATTTACTTACTATAAGTCTCTAAAGACACTAGTTATTCTTTAAAGATACGCCGAAGCCGTTAATTAAGAGGTTTTCTTTACTATAGCTAGACTATCTTATTACGGTAACCCTCTTATTAGACTAACCTAGAATAATATAATAGGCGGTACTATCCTCGTGTAAGCTTAGGCTAACTATAGTAAATAACTATCGGAATATAGTACGGATCCCTATACTTATCTATAGGAACTATATACTAGTTACGTTACGCTTAAGGTTATTAGACTTATTAAATCTTAATACTAATATAAATAGATCCCTAAGAATTTCGAGAAAGAAACGGCTTAGCTATTATATACTATCTATAAATATTATACTTATAATAAGGATATATCTAAGGAGAAGTATAATAGGATAAACGAGCTATACCTCGCTACCTAGGACCTAGTTACTATCTATGCCTAGATTTATATAGGGACCCTATATATTATAAATATCGCTAAGGTAGTCTATAATATATATCCGATTTTAGTTATAATAGAAGAGGCTATATATATCCTTAAAAGTAATATACTTAGGATTATTATTAATTATACTACTATAGAATAGTAACCGACATTTATTTACGTTAGTAACCTACGCTAGCTTAATACCTACTAGTATAATAGTACTAATATATAGGCCGCGAACTAGAGGATCTCCTTTATAAAGCGCTAGATATAATATAGCTTCCCGACTACTTACCTTACCAAGTTAGAACGCTTAGTTCCTAGAATAATAAATATTATATTACTAATTACTTACTTAGGCGAGCTAACAACCTCGCCCTATATAACGAATAATATTAATATACTACTTATAGAGACCGTTTAATAAATATTTAGAATCCATAGCTATTAACACGTTATATACGCTAATATTAATAGAGATTACGTGTATACGGTAAATAACTTAATATATAATATAGACTTATTACGTTTTACTTAGTAGATCATTACTAAGCTACTCTATTATAGCGTTATACTTAATCGTGTACTCTATATTTCTATATACGCTATCTAACGTAATCTATTTAAAGGGATAGTTAGGAACTCGCTTCTAACTATACTTACCGTAGCGGATAAAGCTTAATTTAATACCCTACCTAAGCCGGTATAGAAGCTTATCTAATGGCGTTTATAGAACGGTTCTTAGGGTTATAATAATAATATAGTCCTTATCGACCTAGTCTAAACTAATCGCTTCGGCTTCCTCTTAGAAGTAAACTATAATATCGTTACTATTACGCGTGCTAAATAGATAATAGTTATTATTACTAACTTCGTATCTCTTAAGAGGTAGAAAGTCCTAGATAGCGTACTTAGCGAGATATAGAATAAGTACTCTAAGATTTATATAATATATATATATACGACCCCCGACCTAGATAGCCTCCCTCTACTCTCTAATATATCTAATTACTAATATAGTTACTCTATACTTAGTATTAGAGAGAGAGAAGAATAAAGTAATTAATAAACTACTAATAGTACTAAGCCCTATAAGCCGCTAGTCTACTATAAATATAATATTAAAGAATATAAGTCTATTAAGTATCTAAGAGGGTCGACACTTATATCTAATAACTATTAGAATATTAGCTATAAAACTAATATTTACCCTAAACCCAAGACGCTTATAGGTACGTTTTATTATAATTATAAGACTACTAGTTATACTTAGCGTTATTATTCTAGCCGTACTAAATTACTAGCACGTATAAATAGTAATAATCTAGTTAATACTACTAGAGCTAGTACTACTAGAGCTAATACTACTAGAACTAATACTACTAGAACTAATACTACTAGAGCTAATACTACTAACGAAGTAACTACTAGCGGCTAGGATAATAGAGACTATAAGGATACCGACCGAGACGGCGGTATTATAATATATAAAGATATAGAAGTTAATTAGTAATAGTATACGATTAGACTTATATATTAGGGCTACTTAGTTACGGCTTCTTAGTAAGTATATCTCTATATCTATTTTAGATATAGTCATAATATCCTACTAGATAGATAGTTTAGCTCTATTAAAGATCTATTAAGGGTATTTCTATTACGTCTACTCTAGTATAGATACGCTATTAGATAATATGGCGCTACTAGGCACGTTAACTAGTATCTACTAATTAAGAAATAAATATAATTCTATATCTACTACGAGCCCCGGCCTAATAACGTAGACTTCCTTTAGTTATCCCCTTTATACTTTTAAAACTACTTCTAGCCTTTATATTAGAAGATATTACTATCTAAAGAGAAAATATAAAAAAATATACACTCTAATCAAAGCCCCCACCTTTAGACTTTAACTATAATATATATAGAATATAGTAAACCTAAATATCGCGTACTTTAAAAGTATAGAAGAATATAATACTTAAATATAATAAAATATAGGCGCACGATACTCGGAGAGTACCTAGGGATAAGTATATAAATATAAAATGGGATAAGACTAACGTAGTACCTTATATATATATAGCTATATACCGTCCTAGACGTAGTCGCCTATAATATAATATTATAAGATAAGAATTATAGCTATCTAATTCTATTAAGGATATTAGATAATATAAAGTAAATAACTACACGCCCGACTACGCCACGCTAAGCCACGTATATATTATAAACGTGTATTCGAGGAATAATAAGGATATAAATAAGTTTTATCTAGTAGGTACCTTATTATTCCGGCTTCTATCTCTATTATCTAATCTATATCTCCGTCTTCCTCGCGCCTATAATATACTATATATATACTATATAATTAGTCTATAAATTATAAATACTATATTAACTATATATATTAACTATATATAATTAATATATCGAATCTAATTCTATAATAAAGTAACCGTCGGAATATAGTAATTACTATAGTACTACTTTATATCTTAAGTCTAGATATATAAGTAAAGTATAAAGCTATAGAGGCGTGTATAAGGTAGCTATATATAGAAGTATATATAGCTACTCTACTTATAGACTATAGATATTAAACTAAGAACGAGCTTAGCGTAAAAAGAGCACGTAAGATTATTAATAAGATAGCGGGTAAATTCCTAGTAGTATAGAAAAGAGTAGTAGAGTATATAGAGATAAAGGCGCTATACTATATCTACGACTAGGTACGCACTACAGTATAGAAAACTATATATTATAGAAAAACTATCTCCGAGTATAAGAAGAGACGTATAATTATAGCCCTATATTCTATAACCTTATAATCCCCGTCTATTATAACCTTATAACCTCCGCCTATTGCAATCTTATAACCCCCGCCTATTATAACCTTATAGCTCTTATATACCACGACCTTATAGTCTATACTTATAGCGGTCCTATAGTCTACTAATATATATACTATAAGAAAAATCGAATTTATAATTAGGTTCGACGATAACGTATTCCTTAAAATACTAGTACCTATATCTAACTAGTAGAAAGATTATAGCGACGCTTCGTGTATTAATTTAGTAGTATTTATATAGTAAATTAGGGTCTAATACGTAATAAAGACTAGAAGGGCACTTAACTAGAGCTATACTACCATATATTCTATTATACTACTAGTTAAGTATATAATAAGTAAAATAGAACTAGAGGTAGATATTAGATAGCTCCTATAGTTAGTAATTAAACATGTCCTAGAATATAGTAATAGTATAATACTTCTCGGCCTTAGATAGAATATAGATAGTAATTAAACATGTCCTAGAATATAGTAATAGTATAATACTTCTTAGCCTTAGATAGAATATAGATAGTATACTAGAAGCAAAACGAAATATAAACTAGTAACTAATATATAATAGTATAGATAGCTATATATAGGTTATACTTAAATAAATCCGCCCCTCCGTCCCTAATACTATACTTACTATAACTAGTATAATAATAGTAATAGAAAGCTACCACCTATGATAGTAGAGATACCTATAGAGATAGTATTATAGATAGTAGATAGTATTACCTAAACGACTCGACCCTTTCTCTAGTAATTGTTAGGGCTAACACTAGGATAGACTTAACTAGAACACTATGGTCTAGTACGGTCCGTGACAGGTGGACCTAGGGTAAGCCAGCTAGAATAAGCGAGACTACTATATAAGTAGGCCGTATACACTTGATTCCTACTCTTTAGGAATTAACCTCGTTAAGAGAGTAGACTACCCTTTTAAATATATTCCCGAATCCTTCTATGACCTATTAGACTACTATTCTACGTCTATAATCCTTATATTTTGATTCCTCTTTATATAGCACGACGGTAGTTTATAGAAATGGCTCTAACCACTCGTCATAACACCCGTTGTACCGCCTCTTATAGTAGACCTTCTCCTAACCTAAACGAGGAGAATAGTCTACCTATAACTACCCCTACTAATAACTATATCTTATAGACTATCGCACCGATAACTCGCACGATATTCTATATAACTATAGAAGATATTATAGAACACGAGGATAGAGTCTATTATACTCTATCTTAGTCTAGTTCGAACTATACTAGACCTAACCTTAATACGAGGCTAGACCTTATTAATGTTAACGAGTTAATCCGTTAGAATCGCCTAACGTTAACCATACCTTATAACGACGTGTATACTAGACTATATAAAGAGAGGTAACGATAGATTTAACTCGAGTAATAACTACGCGAACTCGACGAAGCTTAAGGACGTACTACGAGACTTAAAGCTATATTACGCGCTTTAGTTCTAGTAACGACTAATCTATATTTATATAGACCTATACTAACTAAAACGATCTATCCTAGTCTACTACTATTCTAATTACCCCGACCTAAGAAACTACCTTACTTTAATAGTAAAAGTAGAAAGAGTTTCCACGTATAGGCTTACTAATATAGCTGATTCTTCTATCTATTCACGAACGATAGCGATAAAATTAGATTCGCCTAGAACTACCTTAACCCGACGCCTTTAGAACGTTAGATAGTATACTAAATTAAATATTCTAAGGATGCCTATAACTAGGACACGTTCACCAAATTTCTCCTCTAATATTTTAGCAATAGGGCTAAATAACGCGACTAGGCCTAGGGCTATATCTTTAAGACTCGATAACGAGATAATTAGTTACCGTTATAACTTCTTAAATACCTTCGGCCCCTCTAGAGAGAAACCGAAGAAGATTATATGATTCAATAGTATAATAACTTTAAATGGTCCCTCGCCCTAAATGTAAAGGACCGTCTTAACCTTATAATAATAATCTCTATAGACCTCTAAGCTCTTATAAACCTCGTAGAGCGATACTAGTATATAATAAATAATTAACGCCGCGCTAGTATACGACTATCCCTAACGATCTAATCTAATATAAAATCGTCTAACTAAAACTAATTTAGTAATAGATCTCACGGGACGTTATAAGGCTACTACCACGCCTTAAATTCAAAACCACGCGGATCGTATCGTGGATCTCCCTACTAATTAATATATCGAGATATAAGGACTAACTCGTATAAATAACCTAAAGTTACTTACTATATCTATAGTAGAATAGACTATATAGTACCTAAGTACCGTTTAGGGAAGCTACTAAGTACTAATATAACTAACTAACTAGTTATATACTATAAGTGCTAGTAGCTAGGATACATCGCGCCTAACTATCTAGTATAGAATATAAAAAACTAATAGTCTATAAGAAACCCTCGCGACTTGTAGACGCGACTATAATAGAGGGGTAATCCGCTAAATAGTATATCGAACTATAGACTAGACCTATCGAGGTCCCTTATGGATAATATTAGACTATAATACTTAATAGTAGGTCGGCTACTAACGTTATATCGACCTAATAAGCACGAGAACTTAATACCGACATCTAAGCTCTAATAGGTACTATATTCCATGGTATCGACGGTCCTATTAAGTTATACGGTACCTATACTATTAAATATAGTATCTAGGATAGCGGAGGGAAATGGAAACTCTACTACTTAACCTTTATTGTGGTAGATAGTCCCTTTAACATGATTCTAGGTATACTATGGCTTAAGAAATATAACCTAAAACTAGACTTCCTTAAGAAGATAGCTGGCTAGCGTATAAACCTACCTTAATAGGAACTAGTATAGCTTATTAACGATAAATAATTCTAGAAAGATTACGAGAAGGCGATCTCTACTATCTACGTACTCTTACTTATATAAAATGGCGAGCTTAGTATTAAAGTAGACGAAAACCTACTATATTAGTATAAAATATACTAACATATTATATTAGCGATCGATTCCTCTAAACTACCTTAATACTAATCTACTAACCTTACTATTAATCTCGAAGACGGCTAGTAACCTCCATATGGACTTATCTACCCTCTTTTAGAACCTGAGTTATAAGCCCTTTAAGAATATATCGAAAAGAACCTTACGCGAGGATGGATTAGGCCTAGTATATCCCTAGCCGGAGCTCTAATCCTCTTTATAAAGAAGAAGGATAGGAGCCTCCGTCTATATATTAACTACCATAGCCTAAATAATATTACGCGAAAGAATCGTTATCTACTACCTCTTATCTCCGAGTCTATTAATAGACTAGAACGCGTAAAGATCTTTACTAAGCTCGATCTACGTAACGCCTACTATCACCTTTATATTAAGGAAGGCGATGAATAGAAAACGGCTTTTAGGACCCGTTATAGATACTTTAAGTATACTATAGTCCCTTTTAGACTAACTAACGCGCTAGGCACCTTCTAAGCGTACATTAATAACGCGCTAGTAGGCCTACTTAACACGATATATATCGTGTACCTAGATAATATCCTTATCTTCTTAGATAATGAGGAGAAGTATATCTAGCACGTACGTATAGTTCTAGATAGGCTAGAAAAGTATAAGCTATATATTAAGCTATCTAAATGCGAGTTCCATTAGGACTATATTAACTTTCTTAGCTTTATTATTACTAATCAAGGTATAGCCATAGAGAGAGATAGAGTTACTACTATTATAGACTAGCCTAAACTAAAATCCGTTCGAGATATACGTGTCTTTATTAGCTTCGCCAACTACTACCGAAAATTTATTAAATACTTCTCCCGTTTAGCCGCACCACTTAATGCGCGTACTACTACTACCGACTTATCTATTACGGTCTATAGTGGATAGAAATAGCGTAATATTAAATTATAACCTATTAAATTAACTAAGGTCGAAAGAATATCCTTCGAGAAGATTAAAGAAGCATTTATAACCGCCCTATTACTAGTGTACTTCGACCTAACTAAACCTATTCACGTCGAAACTAATATATTAGGATTTATAATCTCGGGTATACTCTCCTAGCCTAGACTAATAGAGTCTAAAAAGGTCTAATAGTATCTAGTTACGTTCTTCTCGCGTAAGATAGCTAACGTCGAGACTAGATATACTATTTATAACTAAGAGCTACTAGTAATAGTAGAGTTATTTAAGTAGTAGTAATATTATCTTAAAGGTACTATGCATGACGTTAAGTTACTAACTAATTACTATAACTTAAAGGGGTTTATAAGTATAACGGTTTTAAATCGTCGATAGGTTTAATAGGCTAAGTAGCTTATAAATTTCTACTTTATAATCTACCATCGATCTAGAAGTATAAACCTAGCTAATAGAATATTAAGAAGACCTAACTATAAAGAAGGCGCCTAGGATTATAGTAGCCATAGAGTCCTAGAGTAGCTATAGGCCTAACTCTTAAGGACGAGGTTAGATAATAAGTTATCCGACGAGTAGCGAGATACTAACGCCGATACTAGTAATTAAATTTATAAGACTAAAGCCGGTAACTAAAGACACGGTACCGAAGTCCCTAGCGAGCCATTTATCGGCGCTATTAGGGAGGGCGATAGTACCCGGCGTGTATATTAAGTAGACCTCGCCTAGTTAATCGTGGATCTATAAAAGATAGACCCGATAGTTTTAAAGTTACGTAAAATATAGTAAGATAGGTTATTATAGACCGAAGTAGACTATAAGTAGACCTTTATAGACGGCTTACTCTACTACGATAGAAAGTACTATATACCAACGGGTAACGCACGATTTACTATAGTTAGCCGATACTATAACGCTAACCTAGTAGGATATTTCGGGTATATACGCACCCTAAGCTCGATTCGTTAGTACTATTTTTAGAAAGATATACCTAAGTACGTTGAAGAATGGATAGCTACTTATCCGATTTATTAAAGAATAAAGGTACCTAGACACAAGCTATATAGGAACTTACAGCCTCTACTAGTCCCCCTCTTTATATAGGAAGATATTACTATAGATTTTATAGTTAACTTACCTCTAAGTAAGATGCTTAGAATGAGTTATAATTTAATTCTTATTATCGTGGATAGACTTATAAAGATATCTAGGTACGTCCCTATATAGAAGACAATTACATTAAAAGAACTAGTATAAGTATTCTAGAATAAGATTATTAAGGTCTATAGTATACTAAAAAGGATCGTTACGGACCGAGGGAGTATATTCACGTCTAAATTCTAGACGTTATTCTACGAAATGGCCGGTATAAATAGAAACATGTTAATAGTATTCTATCTATAAATAGATGGTTAGATAGAGCGATAGAACTAAACGCTTAAGGCCTACCTTCGTACATTCTATAATTTCGAATAAGACGACTAGGCCTCTCTACTAAGCATAGTAGAATTCGCGTATAATAATAGTCGTTATAGTATAATAGGTGTTACGCCCTTCTAGGTAAACCTAGAACGTAGTCTAAGGATAGGTTTCGAACCTTATATAGTCTAGTTCGACCGAACGATAGATGTTAACGTCCACGCGTAGAAACTAACGATTAAAATCTTTAAAACCGCACGTAACTATTACGTAATAATCTAGTAAGCGAATAAGTTATATATAAAGTACTATAATAGGTTAGTTAAAGATTAAGCGTACAAGGAGGGAGACAAGATCCTCCTTAACATCCATAATATATAAACATCGTAAGTAAATAAAAAGCTCGATTATAAAATGGCTAGTCCCTTCCGAATTAAACGTTATATTACTATAAGAGCCTACGAGCTTAACCTAGGAAATGACATAAAAGTCTATAACGTATTCCACGTCTTATTACTTAAAAGGTTTCGACCTAACGTATATAAACGCACGAACGTGTAATTATACTCTATTATACCCTAAGATAGACTAGACGTATACGAAGTAGACTATATTATCGAACATAGGCTCGACGAGAACGGTATCTAAAAGTATCGAATCCGTTAGAAGAACTATACTAAGGATAAGAATACCTAGGAACCTATAGTATATATCTTAAGTACCGCGATAGCTATATATAAATAGAGGTTATAGAATAATACGTTACTACCGTAAACCTAGCGCCGTCGGGGCTGTCGTAAAAAGAAGAAGGATACCGTAGAGAACGAAGTATCGAATTACGAATTCTAAACGCATACTAGGAAAACTCTATAAGGCAGCCCTATAATTTAAGCGATATATAGTTACTAAACACGAAGAAAACGTAAACAACCGTTATAGGCACGCAACGCGATATATTATAATAGAATAATATAGAGAAGTCTAGAATAGACTAATATAGACCATTATACACGAGAAGAACATAGGACTAAGAAACTAAAAAGGTACCCCACTACGGAATTGAACTCGTAATATATAATATAAAAGGTTAGAGTACCCGAACTAATGACTACTAGGCCACTAGTTCGGGTACTCTAATATAATTTAGAGAGATAAACTAATTTATATACGATGCCTACACTTAAGTAACTCAAAGGAAATTAGAACCTAAAATTTAATAGTTATAGAATAAATAAGAACGCATATAATATCATTAAGTTAAGAATTAAATTACTAGAAAACTAGTAGATAGGTATCTAAACGGTCTAAAAAGGACTAAAACGGATAGAAACTAGGTAGATAGAGCCAACATATACTATATAGAAACCCCAGCAAACAGAGCCATAGAGCTACTCCTCTATCTTATTACTACTCTTAGAGCGTAGCGAACGAACTAACCGAGTAATAGAGCAACGGAGGTTAGAGACCTTATTCTCTAGAGTAACCACGCGCTTAGTTAGAGCCTAGTAAGACGACGACTAAGCGCTAGAGCGGAGTAACTAGACCTAAAGTTAGCTAACGCGGTCTAGAATAATCTAGAATAGAATATATACCCTCTTATAAGGTAACTTAGAAGGAGAACTAGTAGATCTCTTATAAGACCTATTAGTAGCACGAGGCGGGCGGAAAGGAATAGCACGAATCTCTTCTACGGCCTTAGTAGCTAAAACCGACTCCCTAGAATAGGTAGCCTAAGCGCTAGGAATCTCGCGGCGACTGAAAATTATAAGCTAAGGTTAATAATAATTAACGGTTTCTAAACTTATACTTTAATAACCTCTAGGAAGAGCTTATAGCGCTTTCTAAACTCTCTACGTATAGAAGCTAGATAACTACTAGAACCGCCGAGAGTCTCACAGACGTAAAGATTATTATATATATCTTATACACAAATAGAAACCTAAAAACGCATTAGTATAGACGACTTTAGATTACTCTAGACTAAAATAGCCTAATAGACTTACCTAAAGATAAACTTTACCGAGAACGGTATAGCGGCGGTAGTAGATAGAGAGCTTAAAGATTAGATATATAGGTCTATCGCGGTTAGTAGAGTAGTAGCTAATACTAGAGTTAGAGTAGAAGAGATATTTAGAGCCGGTGGCGTAAGCCTTAATATACTTAAAGTATATCGAACTATAGTGCGCCGTTTTTCTATAGTGTAAATGTTAGGGCTAATACTAGAATGGACTTAACTAGAATACTATAGTCTAGTACGGTCCGTAATAGGTGGACCCAGGGTAAGTTAGCTAGAATAAGCGAGACCACTATATAAGTAGGCCGCATACACTTGATTTCTACTCTTTAGGAATTAACCTTATTAGAAGAGTAGACTACCCTTTTAAATATATTCCCGAATCCTCCTATGACCTATTAGACTACTATCCTACGTCTATAATCCTTACATTTTAATTCCTCTTTATATAGCACGACGGTAGTTTATAGAAATGGCTCTAACCACTCGTTATAACACTCGTGGTACCGCCTCTTATAGTAGACCTTCTCCTAACCTAAACGAGGAGAATAGTCTACCTATAACTACCCCCACCAATAACTATACCTTATAGACTATCGCACTAATAACTCGCACGACATTCCGTGTAACTATAGAAGATATTATAGAATATAAGAATAGAGTCTATTATACTCTATCTCGGTCTAGTTCGAACTATACTAGATCTAACCTTAACACGAGGCTAGACCTTATTAATATTAACGAGTTAATCCGTTAGAATCGCCTAACATTAACTACACCTTATGACGACGTATATACTAGACTATACGAAGAGAGGCAACGATAGGTTTAACTTAAGTAATAACTACACGAACTCGACGAAGCTTGAGGACGCACTACGAGACTTAAAGCTATATTACACACTTTAGTTCTAGTAACGACTAATCTATATTTATATAGACCCATACTAACTAAAACGATCTATCCTAGTCTACTACTATCCCAATTACCCTAACCTAAGAAACCATCTTACTTCGATAGTAAAAGTAGAAAGAGTTTCCACACATAGGCTTACTAATATAGCCGATTCTTCCATCTATTCACGAACGATAGCGATAAAATTAGATTCGCCTAGAACTACCTCGACCTAACGCCTTTAGAACGTTAGATGGTATACTAAATCGAATATCCTAAGGATACCTATAACTAGGACACGTTCACTAAATTTCTTCTCTAATATTTTAGCGATAGGGCTAAACGACGTAACTAGGCCTAGGGCTATATCTTCGAGACTCGATAATAAGATAATTAGTTACTATTATAACTCCTTAAATACCTTCGGCCCCTCTAGAGAGAAGCCGAAGAAGATCGTATAATTTAATAGTATAATAACTTTAAACGGTCCCTCGCCCTAAATATAAAGGACCGTCTTAACCTTATAACGATAATCTCTATAGACCTCTAAGCTCTTATAAACCTCGCGGAGCGATACTAGCGTATAATAAATAATTAACGCCGCGCTAGTATATAACTATCCCTAACGATCTAATCTAACGTAAAATCGTCTAACTAAAACCGATTTAGTA
>NW_022985582.1:44022-46540 GCF_010093815.1 Pseudovirgaria hyperparasitica
CATCCTTCGAGAAGATTAAAGAAGTATTTATAACCGCCCTATTACTAGTATACTTCGACCTAACTAAACCTATTCACGTCGAAACTAATATATTAGGATTTATAATCTCGGGTATACTCTTCTAGCCTAGACTAATAGAGTCTAAAAAGGTCTAATGGTATCTAGTTACGTTCTTCTCACGCAAGATGGCCGACGTTAAGACTAGATATACTATTTATAACCAAGAGCTACTAGTAATAGTAGAGTCGTTTAAGTAGTGGCGATATTATCTTAAAGGTGCCATGTATAACGTTAAGTTACTAACTAATTACCATAACTTAAAGGGGTTTATAAGTATAACGGTTTTAAACCGTCGATAGATCTAATAGACTAAGTAGCTTATAAACTTTTACTTTATAATCTACCATTAACCTAGAAGTATAAACCTAGCTAATAGAATATTAAGAAGACCTAACTATGAAGAAGGCGCCTAGGATTATAGTAGCTATAGGGTCCTAGAGTAGCTATAGGCCTAACTCTTAAGGACGAGGTTAGATTTTAAGTTATTAGGCGATTAGCGAGATACTAACGTTAATACTAGTAATCGAATCTCTAAGACCGAAGCCGGTAACTAAAGACGCGGTACTAAAGTCCCTAGTAGACCGTTTATTAGCGCTATCGGGAAGGGCGACAATGCCCGGCGTGAATATCTAATTAACCTTACCTAGTTAATCGTGGATCTATAGAAGATAGACCTAATAGTTTTAAAGTTACGTAAAATATAGTAAGATAGGTTATTATAGACTAAAGTAGACTATAAGTGGACCTTTATGGACGGCTTACTTTACTATAATAGAAAGTACTATATACCGACGGGTAACACGTAATTTAACGTAGTTAGCCGATACTATAACGCTAACCTAGTAGGATACTTTGGGTATATATATACCCTAAGCTTAATTCGTTAGTACTATTTTTAGGAAGATATACCTAAGTACATTAAAGAATAGATAGCTACTTATCCGATTTATCAAAGAACGAAGGCCCCTAGGCACAAGCCATATAGAAATTTATAGCCTCTTTCAGCCCCTCTCTTTATATAGGAAGACGTTACTATAGATTTTATAGTTAACTTACCTCTAAGCGAGATACTTAGAATAAGTTATAATTCTATTCTTATTATCGTGGATAGACTTATAAAGATATCTAGGTACATCCTAGTATAGAAGACGATTACATCCAAAGAACTAGCGTAGGTATTCTAGAACGAGATTATTAAGGTCTATAGTATACTAAAAAGGATCGTTACGGACCGAGGAAGTACCTTCACGTCCAAATTCTAGACGTTATTCTACGAAATGGTAAGTATGAATAGAAATATATCTATAGTATTTCATCCTTAGACGGATGGCTAGATAGAGCGATAGAACTAGACGCTTGAGGCCTACCTACGCGCATTCTATAATTTCGAGTAGGACGACTAGGCCTCCCTACTAAGCATAGTAGAGTTCGTATATAATAATAGTCGTTATAGTATAATAGGTATTATACCTTTCTAGGCGAACCTCGGACGTAGTCTAAGGATAGGTTTTAAGCCTTAGACGGTCTAATTTAATCGAATAATAGACGTGAACGTCCACGCTTAGAAATTAGTAATTAAAATCTTCGAAACCGTACGTAACTATCGCGCTATAATCTAATAAGTAAACGACTCGTATACGAAGTACTATAATAGGTTAGCCAAGGATTAGACGTACGAGAAGGGCGACGAGATTCTTCTTAACGTCCGTAACATACGAACGTCGCGAGTAAATAAGAAGCTCGATTATAAAATGGCTAGTCCCTTCCGAATTAAACGTTATATCGGTATAAGAGTCTACGAGCTCGACTTAGGAAGTAATATAAGAATCTATAACGTGTTCCACGTCTCACTACTCGAAAGATTTCGACCTAACGTGTATAGCCGTACGAACGTGTAGTTACACTCTATTATACCCTAAGATGGACTAGGCGTATTCGAAGTAGACCATATTATCGAACATAGAATCGATAAAGACGGTGTTTAGAAATATAGAATCCGTTAGAAGGACTATACTAAGGACGAGGACACCTGGGAACCAGCGGTATACATCTTAAGTTCTATAATGGCTACGTATAAGTAAAAGATATAGAATAGCGCATTATTAATGTAAGTATAGCGACGTCGCGGTCGTCGTAAAAAGAAGAAGAATACCGTAGAGAACGAAGTATCGAATTACGAATCCTAAACGCACACTAGAAAAACTCTATAAGGCAGCCCTATAATTCAAGCGATACACGGTTACTAAACGCAAAGAAAACGTAAACAACCGTTGTAGGCACGCGACGTAATATATTATAATAGAATAACATGGAGAAGTCTAGAATGGACTAACATGGACCATTATACACGAGAAGAACATAGGACTAAGAAACTAAAAAGGTACCCCACTACGGAATTGAACTCGTAATATATAATATAAAAGGTTAGAGTACCCGAACTAATGACTACTAGGCCACT
>NW_022985582.1:48280-53340 GCF_010093815.1 Pseudovirgaria hyperparasitica
GAATTAACGACTTACCTTAAGAGTAAGGTGGATATACTAGAGAAGAAAATTCAGAATAAGAGAACTAAATATAAGCTTAGTTAATATAGCGGTTACATAACCCGCGGAGCTATCTCTAAGGTAGTAGCTATAAAGTAAGGGATAAGCGCGTGTATAAATAAAAGTGAACTAGAGCTTAAGTTTACTAATATAAAGACTATTAATAACGTTATATAGATTTAATTAGATGCGCGTATAAATATAACGCTTATAGAATTACGGATTTATATATAGCTAAGTACTTTAGGGCGAAGCATAAAAAGAAGAAGGATATTATTAGGGCTAATACTAGGATAGACTTAACTAGAATACTATAGTCTAGTACGGTCCGTGATAGGTAGACCTAGGGTAAGCTAGCTAGAATAAGCGAGACTACTATATAAGTAGGCCGTATATACTTAATTCCTACTCTTTAGGAATTAACCTCGTTAAGAGAGTAGACTACCCTTTTAAATATATTCCCGAATCCTCCTATGACCTGTTAGACTACTATCCTACGTCTACAATCCTTATAGTAATACTATATATACTACTATCGGTACCTAGAAAGCTATAAGACTAATCTATAAACTCTAAAGATAGTAACTTTAAAAGCCTTAGAAGTACCTTAGATATAGAGGATATAGATCTCGATTATAAAGAGTAATAGAATAATAAAAAGGGTGCTAGGGGTAGTAAGAGTAGCGCGCGTGTTTAGCTAAGGTAATATAATACTAATATAAGATAGGTTCTACCTATAGTATATTAGTATATACCTAATTCTACTAGCTATATAACTATAGCGTATATATTTAATTAAGATATTAATACACCGGTATAAGCCGGCGTCTATCTATTTTATATTAGTATACGCCCGGTTCTACTAGCTATATTATTACTATGATTATATTTATATAAGATCTATACTAATAATCGAATATTAACTTATATACTTTACTTCCTCTATACTTTATAAAATTATATTATAATTAGTAAACGCGGTAACTTAACCTCTACCGCCTAAATATAGTTTTTAACTCTTATTACTACTAACTCTATCTTATTATCTATAACCTAAGTTATATATAGGAATATATAAGTATAGCGAGAGTCACGACCGTTCTAGCTTAACTACTAGCTATAGAATAGCTAACTATAATATATATATATGACGTATAGAGGCCTTAAGTATTAGCGCCTTTCTACCGTATATCTAGTACCTCTAAGGCCTATACTAACTACCTAAAATAAGTTATAGTATATATAGAGATACTATTATTAAGATAGCACGCGGAAAAGTATTATAAGAGCTTAAAAATAGTAGTATAGATACTACTATACTTATTAGAATAGTTAAGGAAACCATTACTAAAGAATTTAATTAGTATATTACGGCTATAGATAGTAAGTTAGTACTAATAGTTACGGCTATAGATATAACGGAGGCTAAACTAGATATAGATATACTAGCTATAGATATATAGTTATAGTTACTATTAGAATATAAAGAGAAAGAGAATATAGAAGATACTAAAATGGAAGACGACGTAATAAGTATACTTAGATACATATATATACTTAGTACTAGATACTAATATTAGAGTAGTATTAAAGATAGATGCGGCTATAATTACTAACTTAGATAATCTCTCTATAAGTACCGTCGTGTCTAGTAAAGCTTATATACGTGTAAATATACTAGCTATAGATATATAGTTATAGTTACCGTTAGAATATAAAGAGAAAGAGAATATAGAAGATACTAAAATAGAAGATAACGTAATAAGTATACTTAGATATATATATATACTTAGTACTAGATACTAATATTAGAGTAGTATTAAAGATAGATACGGCTATACTTACCGACTTAGATAATCCCTCTATAAGTACCGTTATATCTAGCAAAGCTTATACACGCGTAAATATACTAGCTATAGATATATAGTTATAGTTACTATCGGAATATAAAGAGAAAGTAGTTATAGAAGATACTAAAATAGAAGATAATATAATAAGTATACTTAGATATATATATATATACTTAGTACTAGATACTAATATTAGAGTAGTATTAAAGATAGGTATAGCTATACTTACCGACTTAGATAATCCCTCTATAAGTACTATCGTACCTAGCGAAGCTTATACACGCATAAATATACTAGCTATAGATATATAGTTATAGTTACCGTTAGAATATAAAGAGAAAGTAGTTATAGAAGATACTAAAATAGAAGATAACGTAATAAGTATACTTAGATATATATATATACTTGGTACTAGATACTAATATTAGAGTAGTATTAAAGATAGATATAGCTATAATTACCAACTTAGATAATTATATAATAAGTACTATTATACCTAGCGAAGCTTATATACACGTAAATATACTAGCTATAGATATATAATTATAGTCGCTATTAGAATATAAAGAGAAAGTAGTTATAGAAGATACTAAAATAGAAGATAACGTAATAAGTATACTTAGATATATATATATACTTAGTACTAGATACTAATATTAGAGTAGTATTAAAGATAGATATAGCTATAATTACTAACTTAGATAATTATATAACGGATACTATCGTGCCTCTAGATACTAGTAAAGCTTATCTATAGTTACTAGTAGTAAAGAGGATACTCTCGAATAATATAGTAAACCCTATAGATTCTTCTAAACGCTTAAAACTAGAATATAGTATATTACTAGATATCGACTAGTAGATACTTAAGTACTAGAATCTAATTAGGTTAATAGACGATTTATATAGTAGAAATATATTAGATATATTAGATAATATATTAGTAGATAATATTACCTTTATTATCTATTCCCTAGGTAATAAGCCTAATAAAGATAAAGTAAAACTAGATATAGATAACGATCTTCCGGTAGATAATAACCTTAGTATAAAACTTTAGAAAGTATAAGTTATACTAAGTAGCGAGTAGAAATATATACTACTATACTAATATATCTATAGAGTATTCGCCGTTAATAACTCCGATAAAGTAATCTAAGCTATCTCTTATTATATAGAAGAGATATAGTTACTTACTACGAGTATATTTAGACTTATACTAGATAATCTAATAAAGGACTTCGGCTATATACCTATTCTATATCTAGCCTTTAGTATAAGTAGATTATATAGACTATAGGCCGGCTAATTACTCGCGGTAGTTACTATATTTAAGTAGTAGACGGGTCTATAGAACTACTAGATCTTAGTAGATAGCCTAGGGCTAGAGAAGACTATTATACTTATAACGTTCATCTACCTTATATTCTATTAGGACTTTCTACACGATAATATAGAACTATATCTAGAAAAGTACCTACTACTAACTTAAGACCTACGTATAGATAGAAAGTACCCGATATAATCTCTATATCCAATTAAATATCTATATAGCTAGACTAATAAATTTAGCGAGGTGCCCCGCCTCTAAGAACTATTTATACTATACTATCTAAGGAACCTCCTAGTATTATATTAGCTATAGCGTTTTAACTAGATATACTATAATATAGATAGTATATTCGCTAATAAAATTAATAAATAGAACCTAATAAAGATAGTAGTACGGTTAGCGTACTCGAAAACCCTTCTTAACGCCTCTAATATCTAATAACTCTCGTCTATAGATATATACTACCTGGCTAAGAGGTGCCCTAATCCCGAATAGGAATATTATAATAATATTAGTAATTCTACGAAATACGAGACCGGTAAGAAGTATATTACTAAGGAGTAGTCGATTCGCGTTAATAAGACCGCTACTATTAAATTTCTATTATAATACGCGAAGAATAATATAGTCTATACTACCGTCTAAAGTATAGAGACCTAATATATTATAAACTTTACTAGACGCGTGGTTCTAAAAGAGAAGAAGGCGAAAAAATTTAGCGCTAATATTATTTAAATCTATAATATAGTATTTATCGGTATATTTATAGTAGACAAGTTCTATACCTTAAAAAAACCTATAATAAAATAGTATAGGTATACGCGACTCAATCCCTTTATATTTAGTATATAGATTAGTATAATATAATAAACCTTCCTTAATAAGAGTATGGCTTATCCCTAAAGTAGTCCGTTCTATAGAGTGTTCTAGCTTTTCTAAAGGTAAAGGTACTTAGAAGGCTCCGAGAGGTATAAGTAGGTTTATAATAAGTATTAATAGAGTATAAATAGTAACTAGCTAGTAGGCGAGTAAAGTAGTAATTATATTAGTATAAGTTTAAATTAATTACTATAGAACTATCTCTAGAGGTTAGGTCTAAAGGGTCTATATAGTTCTACTAAGGTCCTCTAATTAGAATACTTATTCTAAGTATTTAGTATATTACTTAGAATACTAATATTCTATTTCTAATTACTAGGTAGGCTACTTAGAATACCTATTCTAAGTACCTATGATTAGCTCTCCCTATAGGTATTAGTTTTAGCCTTAGATTATTATCTAAGGTTACCTATCGTATTATAGGCACCTCTTCTATATATTATACTATTTCTTATACTTATAAGGATTGTAGACGTAGGATAGTAGTCTAACAGGTCATAGGAGGATTCGGGAATATATTTAAAAGGGTAGTCTACTCTTCTAACGAGGTTGATTCCTAAAGAGTAGGAATTAAGTGTGTGCGGCCTACTTATATAGTGGTCTTGCTTATTCTAGCTAACTTACCCTAGGTCCACCTATCACGGACCGTACTAGACCATAGTATTCTAGTTAAGTCTATTCTAGTGTTAGCCCTAATAATATCCTTCTTCTTTTTATGCTTCGCCCCGAAGTACTTAGCTATATATAAATCTATAATTCTATAAGCGTCATGTTTATACGCGCATCCAATTAAATCTATATAACGTTATCGATAGTCTTTGTATCGGTAAACTTAAGCTCTAGTTTACTTTTATTTATACACACGCTCATCCCTTACTTTATAGCTACTACCTTAGAGATAGCTCCGCGGGTTATATAACCGCTATATTAACTAAGCTTATATTTAGTTCTCTTATTCT
>NW_022985582.1:53505-84027 GCF_010093815.1 Pseudovirgaria hyperparasitica
ATACCGGCTAAAAAATCCACTTATTATAGTAGTATAAAGGCGCGCTCTAAGTTAGAGAAGAAGGTAGCTAAGGCTACTACTACTATTACTACTAACGTGGCCACTAGTCGCTCTAATCTAGGTAATCCTAGTACTAGTGTTACGGAAGAGGTAGCTATAAAGCCTATCTATATCTACTCGCGCCGCCTATCTACTCTATCTCCTTTAGAGGATAAAGAAGATCTTATTATAGATAATAATCGAGAGTTCACGCCTTCGCCGCCTCGCTCTAAACGCCGTTCCTCTTTTTAGTCTAATATAGACTAACTTAGTTACTCTAGGTTCTTTTAGGACCTTAATATTTACTCTAAACCTAGCTCTAGTAATAATAAGATCTAGGTCGCCGAAGATACTAAACGTAGTCGCGGTTTACGCTATAGAAAAACGGCGAACTACGGTTTAATATACTTTAAGTATATTAAGGCTTATACTACCGGCTCTAAATATCTCTTCTACTCTAACTCTAGTATTAGCTACTATTCTACTAACCGTAACGGGCCTATACGCCTAATCTTTAAGCTCTCTACCCGCTGCCGCCGCTATACTATAACTAGTAAGACTTATCTATAGATAAGTATAATAGGCTATCTTAATCTAGTATAATCTAAAGTAGTTCACGTTAATATATTCTTAGGTTCCTATGCGTATATAAGATATATATAACGACCTTCGCATCCGCGAGACCCTTAGAGGTCCTTATAGCTATCTACCTACTATATAGAGAGAGTTTAGGGAGCGCTATAAGCTCTTTCTAGAGGTTATTAAAGTATAAGTTATAAGTATGTTAATTATTTTTAACATCTATTGATTTTTCTAGCCGCCGCGAGATCTCTAGTACCTAGGCTACCTATTCTAGGGAGTCTATTCTAGCTATGGAGGCCGTAGAGAGGATTCGCTCTATCCCCCTCTATCTATCTCGCGCTACTAACGGATCTCGTAAGAGGTCTACTATTTCTCCCTCTAAGTCGCCTCGTAAGAGGGTATATATTCTATTCTAGATTATTCTAGACCGCGTTAGCTAACTTTAGGTCTAGTTACTCCGCTCTAGCGCTTAGTTATCGTCTTACTAGGCTCTAACCGAGCGCGTGGTTACTCTAGAGAATAAGGTCTCTAACCTCCGTCGCTCTATTACTCGGTTAGTTCGTTCGCTACGCTCTAAGAGTAATAATAAGATAGAGAAGTAGCTCTATGGCTCTGTTTACTAGGGTTTCTATATAGTATATATTGGCTCTATCTACCTGGTTTCTATTCGTTTTAGTCCTTTTTAGACCGTTTAGATACCTATCTACTAGTTTTCTAGTAATTTAATTCTTAACTTAATAATATTATATGCATTCTTATTTATTCTATAACTATTGAATTTTAGGTTCTAATTTCCTTTAAGTTACTTAAGTATAGGTATCATATATAAATTAGTTTATCTCTCTAAATTATATTAGAGCACCTAAACTAGTAGCCTAGTGGTTATTAGTTCGGGTACTCTAACCTTTTATATTATATATTACGAGTTCAATTCCGTAGTAGGGTACCTTTTTAGTTTCTTAGTCCTATGTTCTTCTCGTGTATAATGGTCTATATTAGTCTATTCTAGACTTCTCTATATTATTCTATTATAATATATCGCGTCGCGTGCCTATAACGGTTATTTACGTTTTCTTCGCGTTTAGTAACTATATATCGCTTAAATTATAGGGCTGCCTTATAGAGTTTTTCTAGTATGCGTTTAGAATTCGTAATTCGATACTTCATTCTCTATGGTATCCTTCTTCTTTTTACGACGGCCCCGACGGCGCTAGGTTTACGGTAGTAACGTATTATTCTATAACCTCTATTTATATATAGCTATCGCGGTACTTAAGATATATACTATAGGTTCCTAGATATTCTTATCCTTAGTGTAGTTCTTCTAACGGATTCGATACTTTTAGACACCGTTCTTGTCAAGCCTATATTCGATAATATAGTCTACTTCGTATACGTCTAGTCTATCTTAGGGTATAATAGAGTATAATTACACGTTCATGCGTTTATATATGTTAGGTCGAAACCTTTTAAGTAATAAGACGTGGAATACGTTATAGACTTTTATATTATTTCCTAGGTTAAGCTCGTAGACTCTTATAGCGATACGACGTTTAATTCGGAAGGGACTAGCCATTTTATAATCGAGCTTTTTATTTACTTACGATGTTTATATATTATGGATGTTAAGGAGGATCTTGTCTCCCTCCTTGTACGCTTAATCTTTAACTAACCTATTATAGTACTTTATATATAACTTATTCGCTTACTAGATTATTACGTAATAGTTACGTGCGGTTTTAAAGATTTTAATCGTTAGTTCCTACGCGTGGACGTTAACATCTATCGTTCGGTCGAACTAGACTATATAAGGTTTGAAACCTATCCTTAGACTATATTCTAGGTTTACCTAGAAGGGCGTAATACCTATTATACTATAACGACTATTATTATACGCGAATTCTACTATGCTTAGTAGAGAGGCCTAGTCGTCTTATTCGAAATTATAGAATGCACGAAGGTAGGCCTTAAGCGTTTAGTTCTATCGCTCTATCTAACCATCTATTTATAGATAGAATACTATTAACATGTTTCTATTTATACCGGCTATTTTGTAGAATAACATCTAGAATTTAGACGTGAATATACTCCCTCGGTCTATAACGATCCTTTTTAGTATACTATAGACCTTAATAATCTTATTCTAGAATACTTATACTAGTTCTTTTAATATGATTATCTTCTATATAGGGACGTACCTAGATATCTTTATAAGTCTATCTACGATAATAAGAATTAAATTATAACTTATCCTAAGCATCTTACTTAGAGGTAAGTTAACTATAAAATCTATAGTAATATCTTCCTATATAAAGAGGGGGACTAGTAGAGGCTGTAAGTTCCTATATAGCTTATGCCTAGGTACCTTTATTCTTTAATAAATCGGATAAGTAGCTATCTATTCTTCGACGTACTTAGGTATATCTTTCTAAAAATAGTACTAACGAATTAAGCTTAGGGTATATATATACCCGAAATATCCTACTAGGTTAGCGTTATAGTATCGGCTAACTATAGTAAATCGTGCGTTACCCGTCGGTATATAGTACTTTCTATCGTAGTAGAGTAAGCCGTCTATAAAGGTCTACTTATAGTCTATTTCGGTCTATAATAACCTATCTTACTATATTTTACATAACTTTAAAACTATCGGGTCTATCTTTTATAGATCCACGATTAACTAGGCGAGGTCTACTTAATATATACGCCGGGTACTATCGCCCTCCCTAATAGCGCCGATAAATAGCTCGCTAGGGACTTTGGTACCGTGTCTTTAGTTACCGGCTTTAGTCTTATAAATTTAATTACCGGTATCGGCGTTAGTATCTCGCTAATCGTCGGATAACTTATTATCTAACCTCGTCCTTAAGAGTTAGGCCTATAGCTACTCTAGGACCCTATAGCTACTATAATCCTAGGCGCCTTCTTTATAGTTAGGTCTTCTTAATATTCTATTAGCTAGGTTTATACTTCTAGATCGATGGCAGATTATAAAGTAGAAATTTATAAGCTACTTAGTCTATTAAACCTATTAACGATTTAAAACCGTTATACTTATAAACCCCTTTAAGTTATAGTAATTAGTTAGTAACTTAACGTCATGTATAGTACCTTTAAGATAATATTACTACTACTTAAACGACTCTACTATTACTAGTAGCTCTTAGTTATAAATAGTATATCTAGTCTTGATGTTAGCTATCTTACGCGAGAAGAACGTAACTAGATACTATTAGACCTTTTTAGACTCTATTAGTCTAGGCTAGGAGAGTATACCCGAGATTGTAAATCCTAATATATTAGTTTTAACGCGAATAGATTTAGTTAGATCGAAGTATACTAGTAATAGGGCGGTTATAAATGCTTCTTTAATCTTCTCGAAGGATGTTCTTTTAACCTTAGTTAATTTAATAGATTATGATTCGATATTACGCTGTTTCTGTCCACCACGGACCGTAATAGATAAGTCGGTAGTAGTAGTACGCGTATTAAGTAGTGCGGCTAAACGGGAGAAGTACTTAACGAATTTTCGGTAGTAATTAGCGAATCTAATAAAGACACGTATATCTCGAACCAATTTTAGTTTAGGCCAGTCTACGATAGTAGCGACTCTATCCCTTTCTATGGTTATACCTTAATTAGTAATAACGAAGCTAAGGAAGTTAATATGGTCCTGGTGGAACTTGCATTTGGATAGCTTAATATATAGCTTATGTTTTTCTAGCCTATCTAGGACTGCGTGTACGTGCTAGATGTGTTCTTCTTTATTATTAGAGAAGATAAGAATGTTATCGAGGTATATGATGCACGTCATGTCGAGTAGGTCTACTAGCGCGTTATTAATGTACGCTTAGAAGGTTCCTAGCGCATTAGTTAGTCTAAAAGGGACTACTATGTACTCGAAGTATCTATAACGGGTCCTAAACGCCGTTTTCTACTTATCGCCCTTCTTAATATATAGGCGGTAGTAGGCGTCGCGTAGATCGAGCTTAGTAAAGATCTTCGTACGCCCTAGTCTATTAATAGACTCGGAGATAAGAGGTAGTAGGTAACGATTCTTTCGCGTGATATTATTTAGGCTATAGTAGTCGATATATAGATAGAGACTCCTATCCTTCTTCTTTATAAAGAGGATTAGAGCTTCGGCTAGGGATATACTAGGCCTAATCTATCCTCGCGTAAGGTTCTTTTTAATATATTCTCGGAGGACCTATAGTTCGGGTTCTAATAGAGGGTAGATAGGTCCGTGTGGGGGTTATTAACCGTTTTCGAGGTTAATAGTAAGGTTAGTAGGTTAGTATTAAGGTAATTCGGACGAGTCGATCGCTAACGCGATATGTTAGTATATTTTATACTAATATAGTAGGTTTTCGTCCACTTTAATACTAAGCTCTCTATTTTAAGTAAGTAAGAGGACATAGATAGCGGAGATTGCCTTTTCGTAGTCCTTCTAGAATTATTCGTCATCGACTAGCTATACTAGGTTCTATTATAGTAGATATATACGCCAGCCAGCTGTTTTCTAGATAAAGTCTAGTTTCGGGTTATATTTTTCAAGCTACAGTATACCGAGAATCATATTAAAGAGACTATCTACCACGATAAAGGTTAAGTAGTAGGGTTTCCACTTCCCCCCGCTATCCTAGATACCGTATTTAATAATATAGGTACTCTACGATTTAATGGGACTATCGATACCATAGAAGATAGTACCTATTAGTACTTAAATATCAACGTTAAGTTCTCATACTCATTAAGTTAACATAACGTTAGTAGCTAAACCGCTATTAAGTATTACAGTCTAATATTATCCACGAGGGACCTCAATAGGTCTAGCCTATAGTTTAATATACTATTTAGCGGATTATCCCTCTATTATAGTCGCGCCTATAAGTTATAAGGGTTTCTCGTAGACTATTAGTTTTTTATATTCTATACTAGATAGTTAGACGCGATATATCCTAGCTACTAGCACTTATAGTATATAACTAGTTAGTTAGTTATATTAGCACTTAGTAGCTTCCCCGAACGGTACTTAGGTACTATATAGTCTATTCTACCATAGGTATAGTAAGTAACTTTAGGTCGTTTATATAAGTTAGTCCTTATATCTCGATATATTAATTAGTAGAGAGATCCACGATACGATCCGCGTAGTTTTGAATTTAAGGCGTGGTAGTAGCCTTATAACGTCCCGTGAGATCTATTACTAAATTAGTTTTAGTTAGACGATTTTACATTAGATTAGATCGTTAGAGATAGTCATATACTAGCGCGGCGTTAATTATTTATTATACGCTAGTATCGCTTCGCGAGATTTATAAGAGCTTAGAGGTCTATAGAGATTATCGTTATAAGGTTAAGACGGTCCTTTATATTTAGGGCGAGGGACCGTTTAAAGTTATTATACTATTAAATTATACGATCTTCTTCGGCTTCTCTCTAGAGAGGCTAAAGGTATTTAAGGAGTTATAATGGTAACTAATTATCTCGTTATCGAGTCTCGAAGATATAGCCCTAGGCCTAGTCGCGTTATTTAGCCCTATTACTAAAATATTAGAGGAGAAATTTAGTGAACGTGTCCTAGTTATAGGTATCCTTAGGATGTTCGATTCGGTATACTATCTAACGTTCTAAAGGCGTTAGGTTAAGGTAGTTCTAGGCGAATCTAATTTTATCGCTATCGTTCGTGAATAGATAGAAGAATCGGCTATATTAGGAAGCCTCTACGTGGAAACTCTTTCTACTTTTACTATCGAAGTAAGGTAGTTTCTTAGATCGGGGTAATTAGGATAGTAGTAGACTAGGATAGATCGTTTTAGTTAGTATAGATCTATATAAATATAGATTAGTTATTACTAGAACTAAAGCGTGTAATATAGCTTTAAGTCTCGTAGTACGTCCTTAAGCTTCGTCGAGTTCGCGTAGTTATTACTTAAGTTAAACCTATTATTACCTCTCTTCGTGTAGTCTAGTATATATATTATTATAAGGTATGGTTAACGTTAGATAATTCTAATAGATTAACTCGTTAACGTTAATAAGGTCTAGCCTTATATTAAGGTTAGGTCTAGTATAGTTCGGACTAGACTAAGATAGAGTATAATAGACTCTATCCTCGTGTTCTATAATATCTTCTATAGTTATACGGAATATCATGCGAGTTATCGGTGTAATAGTCTATAAGGTATGGTTATCGGTAGGGGTAGTTATAGATAGACTATTCTTCTCGTTTAGGTTAGGAGAAGGTCTACTATAAGAGGCGGTGCCACGAGTATTATAATAAGTAGATAGCGCCATTTCTATAAACTACCGTCGTGCTATATAAAGAGGAATTAAAATATAAGGATTATAGACGTAGAATAGTAGTCTAATAGGTCATAGGAGGATTTAGGAATATATTTAAAAGGGTAGTCTACTCTTCTAACGAGGTTAATTTCTAAAGAGTAGGAATTAAGTGTATGCGGCCTACTTATATAGTAGTCTCGCTTATTCTAGCTAACTTACCCTAGGTCCACCTATCACGGACCGTACTAGACCATAGTATTCTAGTTGAGTCTATCCTGGTGTTAGCCCTAACAATACTACTTATACTAGAGTCTATATATTCTTCTATAGCTCTAGCTAGTAATTTATTATATAATACCCCTCCTAAGGTACTTCGTTCTAAAGTACTTCCGTAGTTACTTATAAGTAGAAGGTTATTCTAATTTTCTTTAGTAAGGAGCCCTTCCTCTTTTTCTTCCGTTATACCTAGAGTTATAAAATTAGTTAAGTCTTCTAAATCTAATCCGGCGAAATAGAGAGTTACTTCATCTATTTTAATTAATTATAAGGGTAACGAGATACCTTTCCCTTACTTATTCTATAAGAAATATAGTTTAACTTATAGAATGGTATTTATAAAGTCCGATAAGTGTTTAGAGTACGTTTATTAGAGTTACTTAGTAAGTAAGTATAGAATTAAGGCTTTAAGTAAATTATCTTATAAGTTCTCTTTCCTTTTATTAGGGCTAGTAAGTAATATTTCTAGATAAGAAGGTTTATTCTAAAAAGACTTATCTTAAGTTAGAGAAAGAACGTATAGCCGCTACTTAGCGAAAAGCTTAGTAGGACGCTTAGACCGCCTTTACACGTCTAGAGCGCTTAGAGAAATAGTAGAAGCTATTAGAGCGTTGTTAAAATAATATACTTTATTAGAATCTATTAGTAATAGACCTTAAGAAGGAGAAGGAGCGACTTAAATATCAATAGAGAGTTACTATTAAGGAGGCTCTAAATCCTTCCTTAGGTTTTAATAATTCTTAGCTTAGTATAGAGAACTAGGCGAATCTAGGTTTATTTAATAGAACTTCTATAATAGTTACTAGTAGTTCGTTAAATATTCTCTAGGTTTCTAAGTATTTAATTTATATCTATAGCCCTTCCACTTAATTAGGTATTCTAGTATTTTATTACTAATTCTAGATTCTAGAATCCTTTTAACTTTGAATTCCTCGTCTATAGCTTTAATATTAGTTTTAATTTTTATATTACGTGGTGCTGGTTCTAGTAATAAGATATAAAATACTAGGTGTATCCTTATATTCTAAGGTAAAGATAGTTTATAATTAACTTCTAAAATTTTTCATTTTATTCGGAAAGGTCTAATCTTTTTAAAGTCTAGTTTACTATTTAGTTATTATATCTTAATATTTTTCTATATAAGGAATACTAGGTCTCCCTCCCTTAGGGATAGTCCCTTTATTCTCTTTTAATTTATATATTTTATTATTCTTTTATTTATAAAAGAAAGTTTAGTCTATAGCTCCGAGTATAGTTTATATAGCCATTCTATCTTAATCTTTACTTTTAGTATAGACTATTCTAGTTTATAATTATAGCTAGCTATAGGGTTAAATCCGTAGTTTACATAGAATAGTAAAGTTTTAGTTATTAAGGTTATCGCGCTATTATAGGCGAATTAAGCTAGTGGTAGTAGTTCTATCTAATTATCTTATTATTTATTAATATAGTATCGGAGGTATTATTCTAGTATTCTATTTAGAATCTCTATTTATCTATCTATCTATAGATAGTAGACTATTAATAGTTAGTAGTTCGTTCTAAGCTATTATACTAGGCTTTTCTAAAAGTTTAATATAAAGAGCTTATCTCTATTAGATATAATACTATTAGGTAAACTATAGTTTACTATAACTACTTATAGAAATATATAGGCTATTTCTTCTATATCTATATCCTTTTAATAGAGTATAAAGTAGGCGTACTTTATAAGTTTATTAACTACTACTAGTATAGCGTTATACTATACTTATAAAACTAGTTCTCTTAAGAGTAGTAGATCTATTATAAAGTCTATAGAGATTATTTTCTAAGTATATAATAGTAGAGAAATCGGTTAAAGTTCTCTATATAGTTTATATCTATTAGATTGGCTTTTACTATATAGAATATAGTTCTATATAACTTCCTTAATAACTTATCTTTCCTTATAAGTTATATAGTATCTCTTAAATCTTTTATAAGTTTTTATTTCTTCTTAATATATATATATTAGATCTTCGTGGAATTTTTTAATAAAATAGTAGGCCTTATCCCTTAGAATTATACTCCTTCCCTTAGGGTCCTTAAGTATAAATTCTTTCTATATTACTATAATATATTATATTAGTTTAAGGTTTCCTTCTTTAGTAATTTCTAATATAGTCTATTCTATAGTAGGTTCTTTTCGCTTATATTCTACTTATTAGCTAAGGGTATTAGCTCTTCCGTTTTCGGATCCTTTATAGTATATAATTTAGATATTAAACTCTATAAGAAGCTTATACTAACCGATTTATTTCTTTCGGAGTTCCTTTATTATAGTAAAGGTAGTTAGGTTTTTATAGTTAGTATATACTTTTACTATATAGCCTAATCTATAGAGATAGCTTCTCTATTTCTTAAGATACTTAATTATAGTATAGAGTTCTTTTTTATAGATTAGCTAATTTATTTCTAATCCTCGGAATTTTCGGGAGTAAAATACTATAGAATATCTTTTCTCTTATTTGTCTATCTAGGTTAACTACCCTCTAATAGTAAATTCTAATATATCTATCTTAACTTTATAGGGTTTTTCTATTTAATATATCTTTAATATAGGTTTAGTTATAATAGACTCTTTTAATTATTAAAATGCTTATTCTTACTTTAGTCTCTATTTAAATATTATATTTTTCTTTATAAGCTTATATAGTAGGGCCGTTTTTATAGAATAGTTATATATAAATTTTCTATAAAAGTTTATAAATCTAGTAAATCCTTAGATTTCCTTAACTATCTTAGGTTATTTCTAGTTTTTAATAGTCTTAATCTTCTTTAGGTCTATTTGTATTTCTCTAGGTATAATTTTAAATTCTAAAAATATAACTTTCTATATATAGAAGATACTCTTCTTTAATTCTACTAGTAGATTTACTATTTATAATTTCTAAAATACCTTATATACGTGTTCTCTATACTCTAATAGGTTTCTTAAATAAATTAATATATTATCTAGGTATACTATTATAAAGTAGTCGAGGTATTCCCTTAGTACGTCGTTAATTAGTACTTAGAATATAGCTAGTATATTAGTTAGCCTAAATAGTATTACTAGATATTTATAGTAGCCGTATTAAGTCCGAAAAGCTATTTTCTATTTATCTTCTTCTACTATATATATAAGGTTATAGACTCTTTATAAGTCTATTATAGTAAAGTACTAAGCTTCTATAAGTTAGTTCTATAATTTATTAATTTAGGGTAGAGGGTATCTATTTTTAATAGTAATATCATTTAAGTATTAATAGCCTATATAGAGTTATTCGCTTCTATCTTTCTTTAGTATAAAGAGTATTAGATATTCTATAGGTAATTTAGAGGGTCGGATATATCTCTTTACTTCTATTTTCTTAATATATTATTACGTTATCTCTAGTTATTTTTTAGTAAGTTAGTATATACTTTTAAACGTGGGTGCTATTCCTAGTTAGAATATTATTATATAATTATATAGGCCACGCTTTAGTAGTCCCGTCTTAAGTTCTTCTTTAAAGATAATATAGTATTAGTAGTATTTCTTCGGTACGAGTATATCATTTATTTTTTAAATCTATTTATCTATAGGCGTGCTTTATTATACTATATATTTCTTAGGTAAGGGTCCGCTCTTTATATTACCTTACTTATTATTAAGCTTCTAAATATAGTAGATAGACTTTCTAGTTATTAGCGCCTTTATAGATTTATTAATCTCTACTTCTTCTTTAATAGTTTCTAAGGGTCTTAATATTTCCTAGGGTATAATTTCCTTAGTTTTCTAGTTAATTATAGGGTTAACTTCTTTAAGCTATAGTATTCCTAGAGAGATTGATAGAATTCTTTAAAAAACTTCTCACACCCTAACGGACTAAACTAGTCAATTCGGGGTAAAACAGCGATTTACATATATTAAACGATAGAGCATACCGAGTACAATAACCTCCGACATACGTACGTACGTATAGCGTATAATACGCGATGATACTAACATATAGAGATACTATATATATACGCTCGAAGACTCTTCGATAACACGAGCATAGACTATATCTAATAAACGCCGACACGCTAACCCCCTTTTATTAGTTAAGGGCTACCCTTAACTAATAATTATAGCGGCCTTAGGCACCGACGTACCTCGGCTTCCACCGGGTATACCCCTAATACTAGTATAGTAGAAACGGCTATATAGCGGTATATCCTAGGACGATTAAACCCCTGTCTAATAAACGACGAATAACTAAGGGTATATAACGCCATAGATAATAGAGACGGAGGGGACCCCGCCCGGGGAGACCCTCCTAGATAAGATTAACTACTAGGTAGTATGTATAGAGGGGGAAGTTAAGAAGGGAGAAACGGCCCTCCTTAGTATCTTCCGGAACCTCGTCCGGAATATTAGGGAGCTTACTATAGAAGTAAAATAGGCGCCGGAACTAGACCCGGAATCTAGACTAGATTACATAGAGGCTAGTCTATAGAGGATCTAGGAGGGCCTTACCTAGGGAAAACGCCCTAGCACGTGGGTATAGGTCGCCGTACCTATAAGCGGAATAGCCATGTTAGCTAAAACACCAAGGGCACCTATAGACGGGGTATATAGTATATAAGTTACTATCTAGGATAAAGAAGTACTTATATAAGTCTAGTAAGCGTCCCTAAAGGATATTATAAATAAGATTAACGAATAGAAAGGGATATAGTTAAATATAGTGGCCGCTAAACTTACCCTAGGAGGTATAGTACTAACTACTACTACTAACACGGCCTAGTAGACTATCTCGCGCGACCCGAACGCAATTAATAATATCTTCCCTAGCGCGTCCGTCCGCGTAACCACGTACCTAATATAGATATATACTATCTCCGTCTAAGGACACGTTATTAGAGAAGACGATATTAAGTAAATAGAGTAATCTAATAAACCGAAGTACCCCGGGATTAAGATCGCGAAGGCGTAGTAGAAGAACATCTAGGGGATTAAGATAAAATCGAAAAAGTACTCTACTATAATAGTAGAGCTTAGGGACCCCGCTCTCGCCTATAGAATAATATAGGAGGGCTTTCTAGCCGAAGGAGAGCTACTCACGGCGGAACTATGGGATAGAGCATAGATAATAACGTAATACTTTAACTATTAAGGATATAGGTACACTAGGTAGAGATGCTCTTAGAAGACCGCCTATAGATAGTATAAATAGGGCCATAATACTAAGGAATACCCTTATAAGACGTAGAGTAACGAGACGCGAGATAGGGATACTACTAAGTACTCTAACTACAACGGGAAACACCTATCCTAGTTGGTAACGTATACGAAACGTAAGTAGGTCGTAGAATATATTAACGCGATGAAGACAAGAGGAGCGAGGTAGATATACTAAGCTATAAGGCCCTCACTGCCCTCGCCGCTATCTCTAACTTTACTTATAAATCCGGTAACTACCCCCTGAAGGGGAGAGGATAACGTGTAATAGCATACTATATAGAGAAAGATAGGCCGACCCCGGGGTATACTTAAAGCCACTACCGCGCGAGGATAATCACGCCTTAGCGCCACTAATATATAGACTCGAACTTTCTCTAGCACCTAATAAGGGTATAAGATACACTTATTATTATATAGGCGAACGTATAATATAAATAAGAAAACCAAGCAACGCTTCTAGAAGAGATAGGAGCTATAATAATAGCTATCTAGGAACTATATAAACACTACTAAACTAATAAGCCAATAACATACCTAGGATACTATACTATCTACCCCACGGGCCCGGATAGAAGAGTTATATTTTATATATATAAGTCGATCCCGCTCTTAGAATGGTCTTATACCGAACGTAATAACCTCCGGATAATACTATATCTCTAGATAAGTATAGAGCCTCTCTATATCTATAACATCTATAATTAATAGTAATTGCTTACGCTAGATGATATACTCGAGGGCACCACGACGCCGGGATAATATATCCTTCTAGGCGACTTTAATCTCTACCATAGGTAGTAGAGAGGCCTAGCCATCGCGAGAGAAGAACTTAGAGTAAGGGAACTATATACACGGTACTACGACTTCCTATACCTTCTTATACCTGTAGGGTAGATTACCTAGAGGAAATATAAATAGGACGAGAACGGGTCTACGCTCAACCTTACCCTCGCCACTAAGTATATTAGCCATAGAGTATAGTACTACCGCCCGAGCCGGATATAGACGGACTCCGACCATAAATATATAGAAACCGTAATAGACGTCTCTACTCTTAACGAATAACGTAGAAAATAGCTATAGAAGGATACTAATTAGGATAAATACCTAGAGGACCTGGAATCGGTAATTCTAGACCCCTCTATAGTCGACGTATCCAACGGCCTAGCCATAGATAAGGCCGTGTAAGTCCTCCTTTAAGTATACTAAGCTATAAGAGATAAACACGTGCTATACCGAACGTATAGACCCCTAGAAGCGAGGGGTATACCTTAAATGCGAGAGTATAGAAGAGACGCCCGTAGACTATATATATATATATACTATATCTAGACGACCGAGGCGTGGGAAGAGTAGAAGGAAGTAGTACGATATCGTGATAGGGCTCTCCGTAATAAACGACGAAAATAATAGTATATAATTACCAATAAACACACACGGTAAGCCGTAGGGCTATAGCGTATGGTAAAGTGGGCTAAGGGTATAGACGCGCCGATACCGCCGCCACTAATGCCTCCCCTAATATACTAAGAAAGGATATACTCTATAAGCCCGGAGAAGACGGAGATCTTATATAAAGTTATGTTCCCCCTCCTAGAGCTAGTAGACCTATTAGATATTAATAATACTAAATACCTAGACATAATTAATATCCCCTAAGAGGTTACCGAGGAGGATATACTTAATACTATTAAAGTACTCCCGAATAATAAGGTACCTAGACCGGATAGGATACCGAATAGGTACCTTAAACGCACTATACTAGCTACCCTACCGCTTATTAGTTATATATTTCAAGCATGTATTAAGAATGGATACCACCCCTAAAGCTTCTAGGCCGCCTATACTATTATACTCCCGAAACTAGGGAAGAACCCTAGCTCCCCGAAAGGATGGAGGCTAATTACCCTTCTCTTCTATCTTAGAAAGATACTAGAGACTATAATCGCGAAGAAGATAAGCGCCGTAGCATAGGAATATAATCTCCTTCTAGTAAACTAGAAGGCGAAGGCTAGAAGCTCCCTAATTACTACTATCTAATATATTCTCGAAGTCGTCTAGACCGTATAGAAGTAGAGACGTATAGTAATGCTACTCTCCCTCGATATGGCCGGCGTATTCAATAAAGTAAACCATACGAGACTTATCTATAACTTACGGAAGAGGCGTATACCCGCGTGGATTACGCGGTTTATATAGTCCTTCCTTGCCGAAAGAGTTACCTAGATATATATCTCCGGATATCGAAGTAAGTATAAGAAGACGGCTTGCGGCATTCTATAAGGAAGTACTATCTCCCCGATCCTCTTCCTCTTCTTTACTATAGACCTCCTCTAGGGAATATAATATATAGAGATAGTAGGATACGTAGATGATATATACCTTCTAGCTATTAATAATAATACTAGCTAAATATATAGACGACTCGAATAAGACCACGGGAGATACGTCTAATAGGTAAAGCGCCATAGAGTAAAGTTCGCCCCCGAAAAGTACTAACTCATATACTTTATTAACCGCCGTAGGAAATGGGCTACTAGGGAAGGCGAGCGACGCCCTAGAATAGACGCCTTCGACAAACCGCCGACATAAAGTATATACGCACTTAGTGTCATGATCGATAATAAGCTTAAATAGAGACTATAGGTAGTATACGCCGTTTCTAGGGCCCTCTAGATAGAAGCTGCTATATGACGGATTATAGCCTCTATATAGAGAACCGCCCGGGATAAGGCACGCCAGCTATATATATCTATAGTACGACCCGCCTTCACGTACGGACACGAGTACTAGTATATAGCCCTTATATAGACTAGGTAAATAAAGCTTAAATCCATATAGAACCGTATACTCCGTCTTATATTAGGCGTATATAAAGCTACTAATATAGTACTACTACGACGCGAGATAGACGTTATAAGTATATATAACTTCTACTAGATATAGAGGGTAGTATACTTTACTAAATAATAAGTATAGGAACGTATAGAAAATGTAGAATATACCTTCGCCGCGCTACGCGCGCGAGTTAGTATATACTACTAAGTACTCTTATATATAGGCCGGACTCGACTATAGTATAAGTACCCGATAGAAATAGACTCGAACTAAATAGTATAAGAGATTAAGGATAACCTAGATACCCTTCTAGACTAATAGAGCCTTTAAGAGCTCGGACGAAGTATACGGTCGTGGATCTAAGATAAGTAGAAAGAGACACTCTAGGCCTAGTAGGCCTCCTAGTAGAATAGGTACCTAGAGTAGATCTAAGGACCATAGAAGGAGCCGAGTAAATAGATATATAAAGGGCTTATAAAGGCCTAGGCATCTATACTTCTCTAAGCCCGAACGGGCGCTATAGAACTCCTATACTACCTCTATAAGAGAGGCGTCTCTAATATGTCTCTATAGTATAAGGCGTGCGGCCGGAGAGGTATAATACGCTACTATCTCGTAATATACCCCGATCTTTACACGTAAAGGTAGAAGCTTATCCATATAATAAGAACCTCCGATATTATACGATGGCTTAATAAGTACCCTAAGGAAGTCGCCCGGTGGATGATTATACACCTACTACTCCTCTAATTCTAGTGGACCCGGAAATATATACTAGAAGGAACCCGGTATATATTAGAGGAAACCCGGTATATGCCGGAAGAACCCCTTAACTAATAACCTCCGTACCTATACGTGCTACCTAAGGGTAAAATAACGGTAATATAGGCTATAGGCTAATAGGTGTACCCTATGGCTATATACTTAAGAAGAAATAAAGGTTTAACGAGATGTAATTATCGACATAAGGAAGTTTTCCCCTCTTAGGTTTCTTCTTATATAGTAGCTTAGACTAGAGGAGGCATAGGCCTATAGAGTACTACTCTACCTAGTTATACAATATTATTATTATTATTATAGTATTCCTAGGATTAAGTTATATTATCCTAGCTCCGCTATATCTAGTTATAACTATTAGTATTCTACTATTAAGACTAAATCTAGAGGTTCTATTTCTAAGTATACTATCCCGTTAGTATATTCTATATTAAGTCCTTTAAATATAGATAGTTTATATAGTTCTTCTTTACTATTATAGGGTATTTTTAGTTTATCTACTATAGTTAGAGAGATAAAATTAGACTATACTCCGCTATTAATTAGTACTTTAATAGAGTATTTTTAATAGAGCTAAATTTTAAGAGATATTTATATTTCGTCGTCTAAGCTACTAATAGATATAAGAGATTTTCTTTTTAGCTTAGCTATTTCTCTTAGGGTATCCGGCCTTCCTAGTTCTTTTATAGCTTACTAAGTTCTTATTCCGTTTCTTATATAAGTTAGATTATAGATTAAACTTATTTCTTAATTTCGCCTAAGTCTACTTAAAGGTTATACTATATAATAGTCTTAGATATTAAATAAGTTCGGCATATAACGTCTAGGTATTAGATATATTAATTCTCTAGGTAAATCTTATTTTCTATCTATTTTAATATAAAGTAGTTTTTATTAGCTTCCTTAGTAATTATTTTATACTATTATATATCTTTATCTCTAAAGGCTTTTAGAATTACTTAATTTTAATACTATTATAGAAACTATTTCTAGGTTCGCTTCTCGTAGAGATAGTAAAGATAGTTATTATAGATATAAGTAACCTAGGAAGTCTTACCGGATTCCTCGTGGTAGAGTAAAATAAGTTAGTTATCTTCTAATTAGATTTCTACGCTTCTCCTAGATAGGTCTCTATTATTCTTATCTATATACTTTCGATAGTAATAGATAATATAGTAAGTAATAGGGTCTTATATTATTATTAACTTATTATATAGTTCTTCTATAGTAAGGGTTTCTTCCTTACTATCCTTCTCTATAGTACTTTCTTTAATTATTACTTCTTTAGATACTATTTCTTTAGTTAGTTTAGGTCTTCTTATTACTTCTAAGTATTTCTATAGTTCTACTTTTTTATAAAGTAATAGAGGTTATTTACTAGCTATTAAGACGTTTCTTTTCTTTAGATACTAATCTATACTATCTTTTTCTAACTTATATATAAAATAGAGGTTATTAGTATAACTAGTCTATAATATAGCTATATAAGATACTTCTTCCTTTTCTATAGTAAAGTTCCCTTATCTTAGTACCGGGTCTTTAATCTAACTTTTCTTATTTTTATTTTTCGGGTATTTGTATATATAGTATCCCTTTTTCTTATAGTAGAGATACTTACCTTCCTTCTTTAGTTACTTCTTTTCTTGATTAGATAGTTATTTTATCTATAAGGTACTAAGTTCTATAGGTACGGGTCCGTTATAGAATCTCTTATATAAGTAGTTTAGAGCTTTATTAATATAGCTCTTTCTTATATCTCGTTTAAGTATAGATTAAAAGACCTTCTTCCCTCTTTTCTTATAGCGTCTCTTATATAGTTAGTTATTAATCTAGACTATAAGCTTAATATACTTCTAGAGGTTAGTAGAATAGTCTCTCTCTCTAGAGATTTTATTCTTAACGTCGTTATATAATCTAGTATAGAACTAGAGAATTAGGGGTTTATCGTTCTATTCTAGCTAACTAGAGATTTATTAGAATTTAGAGGCGTAGTTAGACGCGGATTTTATCTAGACTATTTACTAGATCTATCTCTTAGCTATCTTTTATTTATCTATATCTCTAAAAGTTATCTTAATATATTCCTTGAATTCTTCGAAGTGTTTAAAGACCTTAGTAGTACTATTCTATTAATTCTATAGATTATTTTCTATAAAGTTTCTTAAGTAGAGCTTAAACCACGGAAGTATATCTCCCTTTAGTAGTCTAGCGACGAATATAACTTATTCTTCTAGGTTCTAAATTTAATAGGCCTAGAGGTATATTCTAATCTATATTAGAAATCCTTAGAGTTCGCTTTGCTTACCTTTAAAAGATTCTAGGATTTTTCTTTTAAAGCTCTTTTTAGCTTTTCTAAGTTTAATATTTTCCCTTTAGAGCTTTATAACTTACTCCCCTAATTTAGTAATAAGGTATTTAACTTATTCTATAGTTAGTACTTATAGAGTAGTTCGTAAAGATAAGGATTATCTATCTTTTACTATTTTATATTTAAATAGATAGTATAAATACTTACTTTAGAGTCTAAGACAAGTAATTAAACTATAATAAACCTTCCTTAATAAGGGTATGGCTTATCCCTAAAGTAGTCCGTTCTATAGAGTATTCTAGCTTTTCTAAAGGTAAAGATACTTAGAAGACTCTAAGAGGTATAAGTAGGTTTATAATAAGTATTAATAGAGTATAAATAGTAACTAGCTAGTAGGCGAGTAAAGTAGTAATTATATTAGTATAATAATAATATTAGTAAACTAGGTAGAGTACCACTCTATAGGCGCATGCCTCCTCTAGTCTAAGCTACTATATAAGAAGAAACCTACGAATAGGAAAAACTCCCTTATATCCATGACTACGCTCTATCTATCCTCTCGTTATTTATATATATATAGCCCTAGGGGCTACCTATGGGCCTATAGCCTATGTTATAATAGTTTATCCTTAGGTAGCACGTGTAGGTGCGGAGATTATTAGTTAAGGGCTACCCTTAACTAATAATCGCGGTTCTCCCGGGATTCTTCCGACGTATACCAGGGTTCTTCCGGTATATATTAGGCTTCTTCCGGTATATATACACGGGTCTACTAGAACTAGGGGAGAGAAAGGTATATAAGCATCTATCGGGCGATATCCTTAGAGTACTTATTAAGCTATCGCGTAATGTTAGAGGTCCTCGTTATACGGACGAGGGCTTATCTTAGGGTATAGAGGCTAGAGTACGTCGCGAGGTAGTGGTATATTATACCTCTCCGGCCGTAGTCCTCGTACTAGAGAGATATATCTAGGACGTCTCTCTAGTAGAGGTAATATAGGAGACCTATAGCGCCTATTTGGGCTTAGAGGAGTATAGATGCTTAGGCCTTCGTTAGCCCTTTATACATCTATTTACTTAGTTCCTTCTAAGGCCCTTAGATCTATTCTAGATATCTATTCTATTAGGAGGCCCACTAGGCTTTAAGTACCTCCCTCTATTTATCCTAGATCTACGACCGTATAACGCGGCTAAGCTCCTTAGGGCTCTATTAGCTCGGGATAGTATCCGGGTTATTTCGAACCTCCTACGCGGTCTAGCTCGAGTCCGCCTCTATATAGTATTTATATTATACTTAAGTTTATCCTATAGTAGGGAGGGTCTAGTAATACGCGTGGATACGTGTACGTAGTATAGCGAAGGTATATACCCTATCTTCTCCGCGTTCTTATACTTATTATTTAGTAAAGTATATAAGTCTCTATATCTAGTAGAAGTCCTATATACTTATTACGTTTATCTCGCGTTAGAGAAGCGTCGTGTTAGTAGCTTTATATACACTAGAGATAAGGCGGAGTATACGGTTTTATATAGACTTAAGCTTTACCCGCCGAGCTTATATAAGGGCCGTGTACTAGTACTCCTATCTATATATAAAGGCTAGGCGTGCTAGGGAGACGTATAGCTGTCTTGCCTTATCCCGGGCTATTCTCTACGTAGATGCCGTAATCCGGCGTATAGCGGTTTCTATCTAGAGGGCTCTAGAGACGGCGTGTGCTACCTATGGTCCCTATTTTAGCTTATTATTAATCATGACGCCGAGTACTCATATACTCTATACTAGTAGTTCTATAAAGGCGTCGATTTAGGGGCGACGTACCCCCTCCCTAGTAGTCTATCCTCTATAGCGGTTAATAAAGTATATAAGCTAGTATTTTTTAGGTGTAAATTTTACTCCGTGGCGCTTTATCTACTAGATATATTTCTCGTGGTCTTATTCGAGTCGTGTATATATTCTACTAGTACTACTATCGACCGCGAGGAGGTATATATCGTCCGCGTATCTAACTACCTCTATATATTCTATTCCCTAAAGGAGGTCTACTATAAAGAAGAGGAAGAGAATCAGAGAGATGGTACTCCCTTACGGGATGCCACATACCATCTCCTTATATTCGCTTCGGTATCCGGGGATATATATTTAAGTAGTCCTTTACGCGAGAAAGGACTATATAAATCATATAATCTACTTAGGTATTCGCCTTATCCGGAGGTTATAGATAAGTCTTATATAGTTTATCTTATTAAACGCCCCTATTATATCTAGGGAGAGTAGCGTAACGACTCGTCCTTATTTCTATGTAGTCTAGATAACCTTAAGGATGTGTTAAATGGCCGTGATTAGGGAGCTTTCTACCTTCGCCTTCTGGTTTACTAGGAGAAGGCCGTATACCTATACTACTATACTTATCTTCTTAGTAATCGTAGCTTCTAGTACCTTACTAAGATAGAAGAGGAGGGCGATCGGCCTCCATCCCTTCGGCGTGTTTAGGCTCTTCCCTAGTTTTAGAAGTATAACCGTGTATACGGTTCGGAAGCTCTATAGGTAGTATCCTATACGGGCGCACGCTTAGAATATATGGCCTATAATCGGTAAGGTCGCCTATATAGTCCTCTTAAGGCATTAATTTAGAATTCTATCTAGCCCGGGCGCTTTATCGTTCGGGAGTGTCTTAATAGTACCGAGTATATTATCGTCCGTGATTTCCCTAGAGATACTTACGGCTTCCGGGTATTCCGTACCGTCGATATCTAATAGATCTACGGGTTCTAGGAGAGGGAATATAACCTCTTATAGGATCTCTATTTTCTCGAGGCTCATGGAGTATATCTTTTTGTAATATATAAGAGGGGGTATAAGTAGTATAGGTGTTGGGGAGGCGGTGCTTTTAGCCTATTTTACCATATACTATAGTCTAGTAGTATTACGTGTGTGTCTATCTATAACTATATACTACTATTTACGTCGCTTATTATAGAGGACCTTATCTCGTTATCTTCTCGCCTCTCTCTATTTATCCTACGCTTTAGGTATACGGTTATAGTATACGTGTATATATAATCTCTAGACTTCTCGCCTATGCTCTCGTACTTAAGGTATACTTTTTAGGTCTAGGGGTCTATACATTCGGTACGGTACGTGTTTATCTCTTACTCTCTAGTACGCCTATAGGAGTATATTCACGGCCTAGTCGATGGCCGGGCCATTAGATACGTCGACTATAGACGGGTCTAGGATCGTCGATTCTAGGTCCTTTAGATACTTTTCCTAGTTAGTATCCTTCTATAGCTATCGCCCTCGTTAGTCTTAAGAGGTGGATACGTCTATTACGGTCTCTATATATTCGTGGTCGGAGTCTATCTATATAAGGCTTAGGCGGTAGTATTAAGTTCTATTATAAATATATCTAGTGGCTAGGGTGAGGTCGAGTGTAGATCCGCCCTTATCTTATTTATGTTTTCGCTAGATAATCTATTCTACTAGTATAAGAAGGTATAGAAAGCTATGGTATTAGGTACGTAGTTCTCTAGCTCGAAGCTCTTCGCGGGTAACGGTTAGTCCACCCTACTAGCTATAATAGAGGTTAAAGTCTCCTAGGAGGATGTGTTATTCTAGCTCGGTAGTGCCCTTAAGCATGTTATCTACCTAAAGCGATCGGTTCTAATTATATATATTATATATATAGAGGGGTCCGATATTCGTCTAGAGGTATAGTATTATCCGGAGGTTATCCCGTTTAGTATATAACTATAATAAGAGTAGGATAGACTTATAGATATAGAAGAGAACTCTCCTCTCCGGTCCTAGGGGGTATATTATATAATATCCTAGGTGTGTTATTAGTTTGTTCGTCTGGTAGTGTTTATATAGCTCCTATATAGTAAGTATTATAGCTCCGGTCTCCTTAAGGAGTATCGCCTAGTTCTTATGTTTATACTATACGTTTACCTATATAATTAGGAGTGTATCTTGGTCTCTTATTGGGTGCTAGGGAATATATAGGCCTGTATATTTATTTCTCTAAGACGCGACTATCCTCGTACGGCGGCGGCCTTAGTAATTCCTTAGGGCCGTCCTATTATTAGCTTTCTCGGGATAGTTTACTATTCCTAACCGCTTCCTCGTAAGGAGGTAGTCTATAGTAGTAGTATTATAGTAAAGAGAGGAACGGTAGTAGGTCGTATCGTTTATAGCTACCTTACTCCCTTTATCCGGATTAAGTAGATGTATTTAGTAATCTATTTATGTTTCGCGCACGTAGCCGACTACGACGGGTACTTACCGTCGTAGTTAGAGTACTTCGCTATATCTCTATCTCTCTAGCCCTTACCTCGTATCCCGTGGGGGTACTCCTAGGTACTATATTCTTATTAATACCACCTATACCTAGTCTTTTAGGAGTACCGCTATACTATATACCTATATCCCTAATAGTTAAAGCACTATATTATCGCCTATACTCTATCCTATGGTTCCACTATAAGAAGCTCCCGTTCCGCTAGGAATCCCTCTTACGTAATTCGATACGCGAGGGCGGGGTCCTTAAGCTCTACTATTATAGTAGAGTATGCCTTTAATCTGGTTTTAATCCCTTATATATTCTTCTACCATGCTCTTATGATCTTAATCCCTAGGTATTTTCGCTCGTTTAACTATTCTATCCGCGTAATATCCTCTTCTCTAATAACCTATCCGCTTATAGATATAGAGTATACCTATATTAGGTATATGGCCGCCCTAATAGAGGCGCCTAGAAAGATACTACTAATCGCGTTCGGATCGCGCGAGATAGTCTACTACGCGATATTCGTTATCGTGGTAAGTACTACTCCTCCTAGTATAAGTTTAGTAGCGATAATATTTAACTATATTCCCTTTTATTCGTTAATCTTACTTACTATATTCTTTAGGGATACTTACTAGACCTATACTAGGGTATCCTTATTCTAGATTGTGACGTATATACTATACGCCGCGTCGCCGGTCTAGGGGGCCCGTGGTATAGCCTCTGGTGTTACTACTATTTCTACCCATATACTAGGGCGCTTACCTTAAGTGAGTTCCTCCTAGATTCTATATAGGCTAGCCTCTATTCGGTTAAGCCTACCCTCCGGTCCTCCTAGTTATATCTTCTTCTCCTCCTCTGTAATTCCCTTTAGGTTCCGGATAAGGTCCTAGAATATATATAGAAGGGTCTTCTAGCCCTCTCCGGCTTCCTTCTCTATATATACTATCTAGTAGTCGATATAATCTAGGAGGGTTTCCCCTCTTAGGGTCCCCTTTATTCCGTCTATCTATAGCGGCGTGCGCCTTTAGGTATGTTCTACGTTTTAGATAGATATATAGTTACCCTTAGTAATATCGCTATATGGCCTTTTCTATCGTACTAGTGGGGGTATATCCGGTATATACCGGGGTATGTTAGTGCCTAAGGCCGCCATATTTATTAGTTAAGGGCTACCCTTAACTAATAAAAGGAGGTCGGCGTATCGGCGTTCTAGTAGCGTGGTCCGTGCCTCTATCTCCGTAAGGATTTTAAGAGGGTATATATATATCTTTACACGGCGATAACGTCTTAGTTTCGACGCTACACGTACGTGCGTGTAGTAGTAGTTAGTATACTCGGTATACTCTATTAATTAAGGTGTATATCTCGCTATATTACCCCGAATGGACCAAGTTAGCCTCTTGGGGATGTAAAAGAAGTTTTATATTTTTTAGTATAGTTTAGCGCCAATTATATTAGTATAAGTTTAAATTAATTACTATAGAACTATCTCTAGAGGTTAGGTCTAAAGGGTCTATATAGTTCTACTAAGGTCCTCTAATTAGAATACTTATTCTAAGTATTTAGTACGTTACTTAGAATACTAATATTCTATTTCTAATTACTAGATAGGCTACTTAGAATACCTATTCTAAGTACCTATAATTAGCTCTCCCTATAGGTATCGGTTTCGGCCTTAGATTATTATCTAAGGTTACCTATCGTATTATAGGCACCTCTTCTATATATTATACTATTTCTTATACTACTTATACTAGAGTCTACGTATTCTTCTATGGCTCTAGCTAGTAATTTATTATATATAACGCCTCTCTTAAATAGTCCATTAGATATTCTATTAGCTATTAAAATAGATATCCTAGATTAGTTACCTAACTACGTTAACGATAATACTACTAAATTAGTATTTAAGAGTATATAGAAGAGATCTATAAGAAAGATAGTTATAACGTGGTTAAATAAACTCCTCTCTTAAATAAAAAATAAGCCGGCGAAGATAATAGCCGGTATAGTTAGTATAGTATTAGAAACCATAGATAGTAAGTATATACTATATATAGTAGCCGATTAGTATTTACTATTTATTCTATAAAGGGGATAACTAAGTAAGTAGTTTAATAGAAAGAACTATCTATCTATAATAGTAACCCTAGTAGTAGATATTATATATATCGCCGCTATAGATATAGAGAAGCGGGTTATATAGTTATACGAGAATAAAGGCCAAAGACTCCTTAAATAAGCTATCGCCTAGGGTAAATTAAATAGGCTTAGATATAACACGTACTACTATAAGGCTAGGCTAGCTACTACGTATATACTACTTATATACCTTACTAATAAAAGAATAAGTAAGGAATATATTAAAATTAGGCTTATACGTCTATTAATAGATAATAATAGTATACTAGATAGGGTAATTATTAATTCTATACGCGAATCGCTCCCCTAGCTAGATAATAGTATACGAAAGAATATAATCTTACTAGCTTTAAAAGGAGTCGCTTTAAAGGTAAACTAGCTCTATAAGCTTATTAATAAAAAGGTTTATAATAAAAATACTAAATACGCGCGTCGAACGTTCGCTAACTAACTAGAGAAAATTATAATTATATCTACTATACTAGTAACCATAATATTCCTATATATAGTAAGTATTTATATTAGTACTTACTAGTAATATAATTTACTAATATATATATAGGTACTACGTTTATACATAAAATTAAAAATATTAGTATATTTACTAGCCGGCCTAAGTACGTCTAGTATAAATAAGGTATACTAAGATTTTAGATTAAATAAGTTAGATTCTCTATATATTTTACTAGCCTTAGCTTTATAAGTCTATAAGAGATAAGATCTAATAGTTACTAGTTATATTATATTAGTAGACTAATATCTATGTAAGAAGATATGGCCGTAGATAAGTATAAGATATTATCGCTATAGATAATATTAGCCTATAGTATATATATATACTTTAGTTTTAGACTATTTAGGGGTTAAGAGTAGACTTACTATATTAGGCTAGGTAATTAAAAGTATAAGGAAATAAGCCTTAGACCTAGAAAAAGAAGATATATCTATAGTAGCGACGACTATACCCGATATACTAGTATTAGATATATACTTTAGTAATCCTATAGAGATATAGAAGTAAGTAAGGTAGTTAGTTAAGTAGCTTCTAAGAGACTAGATAGTATAGTAGTATAAATACAAACCGCTATTTACTCGTAATTATATATCTATATATATCTATATATAAAGAGAAATAAGATATTTATTCTATACCGGTATATAGTAGGACATTACTATATATACCGGTATATAATAGAATATTCCAATATACGCCGGTATATTATAGAATATTTCTAGATACTTAAAATATAGTTATAATATAAAGTAGTATCGCTATTATATGCTGGTATATAGTAGAATATTACTATATATACTAGTATATAACGGGATATTCTAATATGCGCCGGTATATAACGGGATTAAACATTTTCTTAATATTTAATAGGATAATTCTAGAAGAACCGGGATAGCTCTAGAAGAACTAGGATAACTCTAGGAGGACTAGGATAACTTAAGAAGTACTAGAATAACTCTAGAAGGAATAGGATAACTCTAGAAGTACCGGGACCCATTTAGAATAACTTTAGAAGTACCGGAAGACCTAGAAGTACTAGGAGCGCCGTATCTTTCCTAATGTAGCTTACGACTAGTTATTTCAGAGTTTCTAAGCGCCTCTAGAAGTCTAGTAAAGTATATATAATAGATCTTACTCTAGTTTTACTACTACTAGGTAAGGTAATTTCCCTAGATTAATGTCTATACGTCTATTATAATCTTATAGAATAGATATCTAGCGTAGAGTACTAGGTTAAGAGAATTAGATTAGTACTATAGAAAGTAATTCTACTATATCTACTAGCTAACATGCTTCTACTTATATCTATAACGGCTAAGCTAAGATCTACGCCTAGTAGTAATATTTTAGACTAGAGTCTACTTATCTTTAATAGTATAACTACTATAACTATAACTACCACGACTATAATTACTATAATTATAACTACTATAACTACGACCACGACCTCTCTCTAGAATAGCTATAATCTACTTACGGCGGTCTATATCTTAAGGATAATAGAGATTCTAGTATATAGGGTAGTTCTAGTTCTACCCTAGCGACCTATATAGAAAGAGTAGTAGAAAGTATATTAGAAGATATATTATATAGAGGTTACTTATCTAGCGTAGAGTACTATCTATATATTAGAGTATAATATTATACTACTCTATAACTAGCTTACTCTATAGCCTAACTAGAAGGAGTCTAGTAATCTTATTATAGTTTAGTATATTCTATCTCCTTAGGTCGTGGTCGTGGTCTTTAATAATACTAATACTAAGACTAAGGGTAGGCTAGTCGCGTAGTATTTACGCGTTCATACGAAATATCTAGATAAACGGGTTTATATAATAGAGAACCTCCTTAATACGCTATAGAATATTATTATAGAGATTATAGAATATAGCATGACATAGCCTACCCTACTTAGTCTAGTTATTATAGATATATAGCTATATATACTTTAGATCGTTATAGTTTAGTTATAGATTACTTATAAAATAGAGAAGCTTACCCTTTATAACTAGAGTATACACGCCTTAATAGCTATTCCTTAGAAGAGTATTCTATAGTATACTATTCTTAATATTAATCTTTATAGAAATAAATAATACTAACTAGTTATAGTATTATATACTCTATCGGAACTTCTCTATTATATAGTTCTAAATAGTAGTACTATTCCGGGTCTATTATATCTATAAGAGAAGCTAGTATAAGACTAGAGGATATTTAGATAGTACTAGAATCTATACTTTACTATTACCATAGTAAGGTATCTAAATCTCTCTATTTACTCTTATTACTAGAACCTCTTTACGCTAGAAGAGGGTATTATAGAATCTATATATTATACTTAGACGGTGGAGAATATACTAAAAGTTACTTATAATAGAGTAGATAATATAGGTATATAGGGTAGCTAGCCTATATTTATTATAGTAGATATCTATTATATAGTATAGTACTTAATCCTTTACTACTTCGCGACGCTAACGTATAGATATTTAGTATATCTAGAATTAACGTTATAGTATCTACTAGAGGGGGTCTAAGAAAGACTTCTAATTATAATATAACTCTTAGCGTAGGGTACGAAGTATATATTACTAAGATAGTAACTCTAGCCTTATAATATACTCTATCTAAGAACGACTTTATAATATTTACTAGAGAGTATCTAAGAAAGAGTTCTAGTTATAACACGACTACTAGTAAGGGATAGGCGGTATCTATTATTAAGATAGCGATTTCTATATTATAACGATTCGACTCTCTCTACGTAAACGACTTTATAGTATCTACTATAGAGGGTCTAGAAAAGAGTCTTTCTCTATAACTAAAGGTAGCTATTATAGAGTAAGTATTAGTTCTAACTATAGTATAGAAGGAGTTCTAAACACGTTATCTAGTAGGTATTTATCTATTATAATACTTACTAATCTATCTATAGAACTATCTATTATCTAAGACTATCGTAGATTAAATTAAATTAGCTTTTAAATAGATTAAGGTCTAGCTAGCTATATACTAAAGAGAGTGCGCCGTAGTATATATAGAAGGCTATTAGCGTAATATAGGGTTATTTAGAGGGTATTTAGATTACTTATAATATAGTAGAATAATAATTAGAAGGTATTATAGAGTTAGTAATAATATTAGTAGCTCTAGCTCTTAAGATATAACTATTATAGAGGACGGGGTATAAAGGGAATAATAGTTTAATATTATGGAGAACTAGAGGGAAGGAGTTAGCGTGTATCTAGCTGTAAAGAGGCTACTTAGAAGAATATAAGTAGAAATTAGTATAGAGTATTCTAATCTATTATAGAGCTAGCGCTACTAAGGGAGACTAGTAGGGAGGGTAATATACGTTACTACTACTATCGTATATTTTAAATCTTTAGACTCTTTTTCTTTATTTATAGTAGTATAATAATATATTATAGAGAGAGAATAGAAGAGGGAATAGAAGAGAAAAAGATAATAATAAGAAGCCTTAGATATACTAGAAAATTAATAGTCCGCGCCGCTAAGGGCTATAGATTTTTTACCTACTACTAAACGTAATACTAGAGGCTTATAACTAGAACTCGTCTACGACGCCGCGCCTATAAGTTATAAAAAGTATATAGAATTACTTAGGGTAGCTAGGAGCACGATTTATCGGAATAGATTTTTAATTAAGGGCGTGGTTAATTTATTATAAGGGAAAAGGTAGTTTTTTAGTCGTGGTTTTAGTAAGGACGCTAGCGGGAACTTGTATCTTTTTATAAGATTCCGTAGGAATTACCTAGAAACCTTTGCTTATACTATAAGACCTATAGTAATTCGTTTATTACTACTTATAGGCGGGTTATATAATCTTAAAATATATTAATAGGACTTTAAATTAGCTTTTCCTAATGCTAGATTAAAAGAAACTATATATATATACTAGCTAGAGAGGTTTATAGACTCTAATTACCCTAATAGAGTCTATAAATTAAATAGAGCTTTATATAGACTTAAATAATTAGCTAGAGAGTAGTAAGACCTACTTAAGAATATATTAATATCCTTAAAGTTTACTTAAATTATAGCTAAAAATATAGTCTATATTAGAGATAATCTAATTATTTTAGCCTATATAGATAATATATTAGTTTTTATACCTAATACTAAAGATATAGATAACTTCTATTTCGAGATAACTAAGTACTTTAAATTAGATATATCTAATCTAGGGTAAGCTAAATATTACCTAGGAATAGAAATAAAGAGAGATAGAACTAAAGGTTCTGTTATATTATCTTAATCTTCTTTTATTAAGAACTTATTAATTAAGTTTAATAAAGAGAATATAAAGCTATCTAAAAAACCTTTATCTCTAGGTATTAAATTAGATAAAAACCCCTTATAAGCTAAATTAAAAGATATTAGATAATTCTAAAGGGAAATTAGTTCTCTTATCTATTTAACTAGTCTAACTAGATATAACCTAAAATACCTAGTAGGCTATCTAGCTAGATTTATATCTAATCTAAGTCTAGAATACTTTAAAGCCTTAAATAAGCTATAGTAGTATATATTATTTTCTAAGGATTTAGAAATAGAGCTCTATATTAATAGAGACTCTATTAAAGACTCTAAATCTAATAATATAATAGCTAAAGGTTATATGGACTTAGATTAGAGGGGGGATATATCTAGAAAAAGTACTACTAGATATATATTCCTTATAGGGAATAACCCTATCTTCTAGGATTTAAAATTATAAAAAGCTATAGTACTTAGTTTCTATAAGGCTGAATATATAGCCCTTAAGGAAGTAACTAAGGAATTATTATATATTAAGTCTCTTATTACTTAAATTCCTATATTAAATAATATAGAGATTAAGGACTTATATATAGATAATTATTTAGCTATAGAAATTATAAAGAATCTAGCCTATTATACTAGAACTAAGTATATAGATATTTAATACTATTTTATTAGAGATAATTGTGAAAAGGGCAGGTATACATAGATATATAATATTCCTTATATAAGGAATATATATCTAAATAGAGTTATATAATAGGATCTAGCCGTAATAGACTATTATATAATAAACGGATCGGCGGAGTATAGCTTAAAGATAATAAGAATATAGTATAATTCTTAAAGTAAAGACTAGATAGAGAGAGAACTAAATACATAGAGAGACCGTTCCTTATATATTCCTCCTTATACATTCTAGATCCTTCTCTTAATTAATAATAGGAATCTTCTAGACCTCTAGACGTAC
>NW_022985583.1:0-6292 GCF_010093815.1 Pseudovirgaria hyperparasitica
TTCCGTTTGAAGGAGATGCAATACCAGCGGGGCATATGGAAAAGATTCCAGCTCTAGATTAAACACCGTGCTGCGTGTCTGCATAGATCTAAGGATGGGGCCGTTATGATAATAGTCTCACGAGACCACTTCTCTGTCTATCAGGGTGCTCAAGAAAACATGCGAATTGGTATGTACATGTTGAACCAAAGTCGACCTCCTTGGATATACCGCATTATCTATGGAATGGAATACAATATATAGATTAAGTGAGGATAGTAGCTGTTGTAATTACAATGAGCCCTGTGTCACTCATTATAGCAATCTCATCACCAATCTTTAAATGCCATAGTGCGGCTTTAGTGTCTAGGGGCCGTGCCTGGGGGTGCGTGTTTCAATGGAGGCTATACCAAGTTCAAGGATATAAATATTGGGCTCATGCTTGCCTGCCAGGCATGGCTTTATATTCGCCAGAGAATTCGACGTGAGGCGATCCACGTCTTCAAAGCGTACATTCGATGTTGTAGGGTCCATCGATCGACATCGATCCCCCATCCCATGTTGGTCGCTGTCAGGACATCAGTGTGGAATTCGCTTCCATCCACAGAGCAGGCGGCTTACCTAGCGACTCGACATTCGTAATCACACCCCTGCGCGCCTGTTTCAGCCATTAGTCTACTACACCATCATCATGCTCTCGCCCAGCTTGACTCAAAAAATAGCACGTGCGTTCTCGAGTCATTAGAATGCAGAGAGACATAGACCATACCTGGAAGATACCAAACTTTGGCGCTGAGACCTGAGATCTCTTCCACTGTGTGAAGACATTCGCTTGACCACTGGCGGAAGAGAGGAAGATAGGAGCCCTCTGTGATCGTAGGTCATGAATGTAGTGTCTCCCGGTAGTCCTGGGTTTAGGCACAACTCTATCAGCTCCGCTCAGTTCCAAAGGACAAGATAAAGCCAGTGCCGGATCACATTGTAGCCTTTCCTGGCATGAAATATGCGATGCGGCGGCATGACCGTAGAACATCATGCGGATAGCCACAGAGAGGGTAGTACCTTGCAACACGAGAAAAAGTTGAGGAGCGTCGTGTGTTAAGAGCTAGCAGCTCTGATGCGAAGCTCCAAGCCGCATCATATCTTGTAGTAGTGCCGTATATATCTGTCGCAACTGCAGATTACGCTTGCCAAGACATTACATAGATCAGCCCGGTCAACCCGGCCGCGGACTTAGACATCTACAACAACCAACTCGTTACACACATTTAACCTTATCGTGCATCAGAAGACAAAGACCAGATCTCGTCACTCTTCTCCACTAGGTCCATGTAATTGAACGGAAGACAGGGAATGGTAAATCAGACATTGACTGCGATGATTATGTCCCCACAACTACGCGCTACCGGATTTTGATAGGATTTGGAAAATAGTTTCGTTAGACGTCAAACTTAAAGAAACTCTCTCGATGAATCTGGAGAAGAATTCTTAATTCGAAGGAGTCCCATAATCAGCCTGTGCATAGACTGTCACGATCAAATGAGGCAGGCTTTGCATAACACAAAGGCGGTTGCGGTTCTTTGTGGATCCGGTCTGAGATCATGCTCTTGAATAGCAGAAAGGCGGAAGTTGTACAAGCTCGGACAAATACGACGATGCATTGCGTCTCTTGTACACAAAAAATATGAATAATCCAAATGTTCCCATGCAAGGCTCGTGCTCGTGTTATTAGGACATCATTGAGTCCGCCGCACCATCGTGAGCAGGGCATATGGCTCCAAGATTTTTTAAACACAAACAAAACAAGAGAGAGGACCAAACTTGGCATGACGTGGCTAGCTTTTTTTGACTGATTCGAGTCGAGCGTGACTTCATTGCTTGCCTTTCGCTTTAATATTGGTTGGCCTTTTAGGCCGTCATCTGTCGATGTTGTTGAGGGAGTATAATGTGATTGCTGGGGTCCGCTGGCTGAGGTGAGTACATAGTCACATTAAGATCAATGATTGCCTGCTGAAGAGTGGCATACTAGATATAAAGTCAACACCAAGGAGCTATCAGGAGACTATATATTATCAGAGCTATCTATGGATTATAAATGTATTCGGGACATACTGCAAGCTGCCAGGCTCACTTCGGACTGAACGCGACATGCATGCAGGCCTTGCATGTAGCGGAAAGATGAATGAGGGTAACCTAGAACAAGTCACGTGTAGAGAGTATAACGAGAATAAGGAAATGTACACGACGATAGCAGGCAAGTCTCTGCAACATATGTCTAAGGAAGAAACGCTGGCCATTCTGTCCGGTCGTGTGTGATTGAGCTATAATCAAGCTGTGTTCGCGACGATCTAGTGCTTTTGCCGTCTCCAGATGAACTGTTAAACCCCTTGAACTGCATTGGTGATTTTGCTTCTAGAGCCTCGGCTTCGGATCTCTTTAGCCTCATCCACTTCCCTCGGACAGTGTCATCGCTTGCAACATCGCAGGAAATGGTTTTCGCATCATTAATCATCTCTTTGAACAAGACAGGACAAATACCCGCGGACTGGTACCGAGAATAGTGTGATTGTATGCTCCACCTACTTCAAAGCTCAGCACGACGATTGCTTAGATTCAATCACGCAATCTAAAAGTAGCATCATTACAACCGAAAGCGAGGATTCGAAATAGACCGAACAGGCTGGATAGAGACTGGTCATGGCTCAGTAAGGGCATGGATCTCGAATCAGTGATACCGACTCAGTACGGTCATGGCTCAGCATATTAGTTTGGATACTTTAAGGTATGTTTTCTATACTACAAGTTTCATTCCGTAAGGGATTATCTTTTAGTCAATCTTTTAGTAATATTCGATCCATTTCGGGGGTTCACCGCTTGGACTCAGCATGAAAGCATCACGCTTTACAAATAATTTACACGCCAGCTGTTGTATACTATTCCCATTTGGCAGTCTAATAAAAAGTTGAGTCCATTGGCATGGAAACCGTGTGTATTCCTTCTCGTTTGGTTGTAAATCGCATTCGCGCAGGCCCTCACAGCTCCTCATTTTCGTCAATCACATGGTAGCGGGGCAAGAGATGGCGGTCCAGATTTCTGGACGCTACATACACAGTCTTATCAGAATGGCGGCTCGCGCTGTCAAAGCAGTTTCCAACAGTCAGGCCATAGCCATCCGCATCGTAGAGATGCATATCTCCATCCGAGTCAAGGAGAGTCGTCACGAAAGCTTCTAATTCTGATCTGCCTAGTTCTGACCGCTTTCGATTCCATTTTGAGTCACTGAACACACACACCTCTACTGTTCGCTGGCTGGCCGCATGGGCCTTTTGTGGTAGGAATCTGCCTTGCTGGGCGCCATTCTCGATTGACCGGCTTTTTGGATCTAGCGTGGATTCTCGGTCGTTACGTACCGCCAGGTCTATGGATTGAGAAATGGTATCTCGTTGTCCCCCGACAAGCTCTGGGGCTGGGGGAACTTGGGAATCTGGCAACGAAGCAGATTGAGCAAGGCCCGAAGACAGCTTACGTCGCTTATTCGGGTCGTACACTGACTGTGCTATGCTTACTGCGCCAATTGCGCTATCGTCCTGTGCCTCGTGGCTGAAGCAAGGTCCTACGTCGAGCGTGCCAAAAAACAAGTCGTAGACTCGTTTCCGAACCTGGAGACTGGAAATAGCACGCTGGGGTGCAGGAACATCGCTAGCCAGTATGTTCAAGTAAAGATGTTGCCGAGTGGCTTCATAATCGGTCTCTGTGATCCAGCCACAGCGAAGAGTTAGATCTTCGACTGAGTCATGTGCATTAGTTGATATCTCTTCAACAGGAGAGGGTGCTTTCCGTTTCGCTGACCTCAGTCGCTGCAAGATGTCATCAATGACGGGCTCCAGATTTTCGTATTGACTACTGGGGAGCATAGCAGCGACCAGTTCGCGCTGGAAGTTCCGCGCTCGCAGCCTCTGGATCTCCTCGGAGTCGAATCCGAGCTGGAAAGCTAGATCGCCAAACGCTACCCACGCAAAGAGGTCTTACTTGCGTCTTTGTTTAGCACACCTCCTGTGCTGTCTAGGAAGGCTCGAGTTCAGGTGCAGAATATTACGCATCGCGTATAGATGAAGCTGGCGGTAGCCGGTCTCGAACGGGCCATAGCTCGCTGAAGATTTACAGTATATGACACTCGAATCTCTCAGTTGAAGACAGAAGTAGCCGTCTTTTTGATTGACATTGGTAAAGTACTTCTGAACTGCTTCGGAGAAACTCGATTGTAGCTGAGCCATTGGTCCTAGGACTGCTTGTCTGACCGCACGAGCACAGGCATCAAGGTACCTGAGATCTTTTCGAAGCGTAACGAGCGTGGGGATTGGGTACATTATCGTGATAATGTTCTGCAAGATCTTGGCTTGATTTTTACTCCGTTTCAATAGGGAGAATATCGTGCCTTGCTCGATATCCTGCCTCAAAGCTGAGTATTCGCTAGAATAAACGCCAGGTGCTTTTGACTGGAGGCTTGCCACAGTTTGACTGTCCAATGCGTGCCTATGCTCTGAATCTCCACCTATGATAGCCGACCATATAGCGGATATGTGGTTCAGATAGCACAATATTTCCTACTGGTGTGAGTTTATTCCATGGATGATGGATCATAGCCGAGTGCTCACCTCATCTAGCCTACTGCTCATGATCTCTAAAAGAGTTCCTATCCTGAATCCGTGGACTAGTAGAGCTTCGAATTTGCATAACTTTGCAAAGCCACTCGCCAGTCTCGGGTGTCGGAGGAAGCGTTTCAGTATGTTTCTTTTGCTCTTCGTCAATCGTGCCCACCACTGCTTCTCGGCGAGCTCCTGTCGACTAGCTTGGTAGCGTAGAATCCTGATGTAAACCGAGCCGTCTGTGAAGTTATGCGAGTTGCAATACTGTTCGACCAACTCCCGTTGGCCTTCCGCGCCTAGATCTATACAAGTGAGTCCTCTTACGGCTGGCAGCGACATGGACCTACCAGCAGAGTACAGGTCAACGATCCACCACCTATCAGTCGCTTCTAGCACTGACGTCTCTTTGGCTGCGGTAACACGATGCTTTCCTCGCAAGCATTGTATGGAGAGATGCGATGGCAGCTTCAAGAGGGGAGGTAGTGCGTCTGGATTATCGAGCAGAGTTTCTGATGTGACATGGTCGGTTGCGGTGTATTCAAGTGCACTTTGGAGGTCCTTTGCGTCGATAAGTGCTGGAATATGACGATCAGGTTCTAGACGTCGGCAGCCTTCTAGCTCAAACACCCGCTTCAGCCGGTCGACATTGTGTCGTTGTAGATCGACCAACACTTGTTTCGGAAACTGTAGAGAATCAAGCAAGACTCTTGCCTTTCCTAGGAACTTGGCAGTCCTCTCTTGAAGTATATCGACTTCGTGTCTAGCGATACTATCTTGGTGGGAGCTCTGGGCCATATTGGTCGAGGGATAAGATCTACATGACAGGACTATTACGAGCCTCCTCAATGAGCGCTTTCGCCGTCATTAACACCTGTCACGCTGGTTTCCTCGCTAAGAGGCAACTGTCATAGAATAGTTCACAGTGCCATCATGCTGAGCCGTGGTTAGGTCATAATCTTACTGAGCGATATATCTATGGTGTATCTCCTGCAAGGATGGTGTAACAGCCTAGAGCGGATCGTGACCGACATGCATGGTCGCTCTCAGGAGACATACACTATACAGGCATAGCCAGCAGACCTAGAAGGCGCGAGTGGCGCGAGTCCCGGAGACAGGTCGAACTGGGACGGACAAGGCTGCTGCTTCGATCCGTCGAATAGAGTTGCTTAACACTTACAGTGATGAGAGCTACAGGGCGCGTAGGAAGCTCAGTAAGTTCTTGGCAGCCTCGCTTTCGTAGTGAAAGGCCAGAATTCTGACCCCCCCCCCCCCTTTAGTCACAGGAAGGACTTACGTACTCGTCCCGATTCGAAGATGCATGCTGCTCTAGGTCCCCATGCTCAATATATGTCTTTTCCAGGGCGTTTAAGATACAAACCAAATTTTGGGCTGTAGCCTCAATATATAATCAAACTCTCGGCCCAGTAGATACTGGGCCATGTATTGATCTTGACACACCTGCTCTGTTCCCATGACTCAAGTTCCCAGCTTTCAACTCGCATTAGCCATGAAGCCCCGCGTGTATCCCTGGAAGCGCCTCATGCCTGTTGGCCTGGGTGCAGCCGCCTTGGCTTGTTTTCTAGTATCGCTATACGCTGCTACAAATAAGAGAGTGCTTCGCGAGGGCATCGCAATCATCAAGGTAAGACATGTTTTGGCTGACGCGG
>NW_022985583.1:6757-12614 GCF_010093815.1 Pseudovirgaria hyperparasitica
AGTCTCTGGCTGGCTTGTATTGTTTTCACATTCCAACGCACTTTGATCTGTGTCCCAGGTCTAGACTCGAAGAAGGTCAGAGGGGGGGTGACGCTCCTTTTCAGTTTGCTTTGCCTTATGATCTTCGCGGTGATACTCGGCTTTTTATCGAAGCTTGGTAGCATTTCGGATTTGCTCCCGTCATGGATTGACTTGAGGTACGGTAGTTTGAAGGGTCTAAGCATTGGCGCACTCATACCGGCAATTTTCACGGTAATGACAAGTACAGCGATTCTTCGTTGGGGCTGAGGAATTCTCCCCACTTGTGATAGACAGTTATAGAATTATGGAGTATCCAAAAGTGCGAACGACAAGATTAATTCTGTTGAACTGCCTTGGTGTCAAAGCTCTATCTAGCCAGGTGAACTCAAAGACATTTGGCTTCTAGAGTCATAATACAGCTTCGGCTTCGGATCTCTTTAGGCTCACCCGCTTCCCTCGGACAGCGTTATCGCTTGGCGACATCGCAGGAAATGATTTTCGCATCATTAATCATCTCTTTGAACAGTACAAGCTTCTCGTCCAAAAACCTTTGGCGCCGCAGTGGTCTGAGAGAATCAAGCCACCAGTGTGGAAACACCCGTGCTCTACTGAAGTCAACGAGTTTTCCATCCAGGTAATTCCTTGCATATATTTCCTCAGTCCGTGGCACGTAAAGGCTCAATGATCCCTTCATCGTTTATGGAGCCAATCCACGGACATAGCCGGTAGTACCCTCACGCTCAACTCTCTCATCGGTGCGACCGCCCGGTCTACACGAACAAACATTACCATAATAGCAGTGAGGTAGCGGCCAGAGTAGTTTCTAGGTAGAAGACTGCTTTAAAGCTCTGGAGCTCTCCTTCAGGCTGCTTCCTGACCGACACGATACTTGCACATCCTAGGAAAAGCGCAGCGCCGAGGTGAACCAGGCTTCCACTTATTGCTCCAGCAGCCCCTTGATGTTGAATCGGGACATGGGTTGTCAACTATATGGATTAGGCTAGGCTCTAGGCGGGAGGGATAAAGACCTAACCATCGCAAAGAAAGCGTAGTGCCAGTAGCTGGCTCCTGGGGTAGCAAGTATGAGTAATAGAGGAGCGAGGACGTAGGCAATACCAGCAACAACCATAACATAGCTCCCTGGAACAAGATGTAGAACACGACCGCCAAGTAGTGAAATGAATATACCACCAAGCGCCATTGGGACGAACCATACGACAAGTTGCAACGGTGATGCATCCATAATCTTCGCCAAACTATACCAGTCAACCAGCACATTCCCATGGTCTTAGATACTGGAGCAATTGGGATGTTGAGGTACGATAAGAGAAATCCATGAGAATCAAAACACTAACCTCCTTTTAACCAAAAGTTACAAAAACAATGATATTAACAAGCCAGCACTACACGTAGGTGTAAGCCCTCCGTTAGAGGCGTAAGATAAATCACGCGCGACTAGGCTTGCTGGCGCGTGTAGGCCCAGAGGGCAGCAGCTGCGTGCCTGCGTTATGATCTTTTCTATGCTTGTGAGAGACGCTAATGGGAGCACACGATAGCTATATAGCCTTTGGCTCTATAGTTTGAAAGATAAAACCAATTTTTATTATTATGGGCGAATCGAACTTTTGACAACTTACCCGGCCTCTCGCGCTCTCCATGGTGGTCTCTCCCGCTGGCAGCAGGCTCTGGAGCGATATTTCCGCCATTATGTACAAGATCGGTTTGCTATCTTCCTGTTCCACTGTACTGCATATGTGACTGCTGCGACGATGCCGTGTGAATGAATTTAAGATCGTGTAAGACATGCAATTCCAACGGAATTATAAAAAGATGCAATGTTTTGTTTATAAATTTAGTATTCCACAATGTAAATTTCAAAGCTAACTATAACGACCTGCGCCTAGTATTAAAGACAGGCTAATTTTAATCCTAAAAATCTTCATCTATATCTCAATTACAACTAGAGAAGTCTTTCCATAGAAGACAGCCACACTAGTACTGACCGTGTCTCGGGCAGGTAGCTAGCCTGATTTTACGGTGTAGATGAGAATTCCTAATTAGTACATCTTAGCTGTTTGACGTGTGTCGAGTTTGTAGATGACCAAGATCAGACAATCCTTGTGGACTTGCTTCAGATTGGACGTTTTGCCGAACGATGATAGCCCGGCATAAATGTCGCTTCAACGGCAGAGCAGTCCTTGGCCATTACCGTCGTTATACGACGATCTGACTAGGAGGGGAAAGTGTGGAGCTCTCATGATACATCGAGCCCCCACGTCTATGAATTCGAAGAAAGCAAAATCTTCCATTTGAGATCCCGAGAGCCATGTCGAAAAAGTGATAAACGTTTGCCGGTGCATTATCCACATGCAGATATCTCCCGTCAATATAACCGTACAGTGCGCCTTAGAACCCGAAGAAGGAACAAAAGAAAGTTCTTACGCGCAGCGGAGTGTGGAATATATTGTGATTCTGGGAGACTGAGACCAAACCCAGCCGGGTCTGATCAAGCCGAATTGCCAGTCGATGTGTTTCCGTTCAGAAATGGTCAATGCGATATGTCCCATCAAGATATGTATTATGCAATCAGTATGCGTCATTGTTGTCGCGTTCCCATGAGCCATCTATCTAGACATGTGTGAAGTGGCCACTTTCTAATGTCACCTTTGTCGTGACGTTGGTGGAATGGAGCCTCGAGCAGTCGAGCCGGTCGAGCCTCGCGGCTGGTCCTCAATCAAGTCCAGACATGCCGTGAGCACTAATTCGAATTAGAGACAGTCGGCTTTCGCAGTAGCTGAAAGTTGGGCAACTCACTTGAGATTATCTCTTCTTCCCAGACGCCCATCTGATAGTCTACCAAGCCAGGCTTTTCCATCAGATCACAAAGCCTCACTAGCTCCCGACCAAGATTCTCCAGCTGATCATACCCCATCAAAGTCTGAGTTGGACGTGGTCGTTGGCCGGATTCAAGACTCTCCTCCGTGATTTCTTTTTGTCTTTGAAGAGCTGTGAGCCAGCAATGATTGAAATCCTCCCACAGATTCAGTCGTTCAGCGTGCATACTTTGCTCGTCGCGTACTAGACCTATTGTCAATCTCAGTTCCGACTATACCTGAAACATTAGAGACGAACTCACCTAGCCTGTGACTGCTAGAAACGGCGGTTTCTCAGGGTCTCTGGCTCCCCCGCTTGCCGCTGCGCGTCCGAGCCCATCGCTCCTCCTCCTTCATGCTGTCTTTCTGCACTCACACAGCTAACGTGATAGCACAGTGTATGCTCTCTCCAGCAGAATGCTAGCATGGACCGGGCAAGTCAAGTGCTATCCGAAGGTCTTCCTAACGTGCCTAGAACGTATACTGCTCTGGCTGAGCATGGCAAAGTCTCTCCTAGTCTCCAGTATCGCGTAATAGGGAGACGCTCGATGGAACAGAGAGCCTGTAGCCAGCAGTAGCTCCACACGTTCGAAAAGAAAGCACCGGTGTATTTACTAAGTTACTAAATATTTCTGATCTAGGTAGTCCGGCGCGAATCAAGTTCTTGCCATCGCTCACCTTCAGTATTGCTTGCCCTTCAGCCGGACACCGCGAACCGACCCATGAATTGTAAGGATATCTGCATGGTCCGTGCATTGGCCTAACCAAGTTAATGCACGTGAGCGCGAAACTTCAGCAGCACTAGGGTTGTGGCGCGGGTGATGCGCGAGGTCATGCAGGAGCGACTGGTGGAGAATGATGCACAGGGCGTATAGCAACCGCATGCAATACTTGTCGAACAGTCTAATCACACTCTGTAGGAAATGGACACAGCCGTAGTGCAGAGTCGTTTACAATTCCCCTTTAGTTCGCACTAAGTGCCGCTAGAACGAACGGAAAAGACTGCAAAGTAGCCATTCGGCCACTCGGGATATCGTCATCGGCCACACGTACTTGCCAGAACCCTGAAGTCAAGTCCTCTTGCTAAACACTGTTGACTGGCCGAAGGCACGTAGGCACTCGTCTATACGCTGTAGGTACAAGAAGTCCTGGGCTACCCCAGGCGAAGTTTTAGAATAAGATTGATTGCTACTACTAAGAGCATAGGAGGAAGTGCTCAGCAGAATCATGGCTCAGCAGAATCATGGCTCAGCAAAATCATGGCTCAGCAAAATCATGGCTCAGCAAAAGTTCCTCCTCTGACAGACAGTCTTCTAGTAGATAGCGACATTAAGCCGGAATGCGAGTACACGTTAATGTAGCGTCACTACCATACTGCGCCGTACATGTGCAGGTGTTAAGACGGACGACTTGGTTAACCTATAAAGCCTTCGGTCTACTGTACAGTACCCGCAGGTGTTATGTATACAACACCTGCTAAGCACTCATTACTTTCGACATGGCCGGACTTGCTTGGACAGAGGAAGAAAATGCTTGGCTAATCATAATGTTAGAGAAGAATCCGAGCATAAGTTGGGGGGAGCTTGTAAAGTTGTATAACGAAAAGTTCCCCAACCGCCCTCGCAGCGAAGACGCAATTAGGAACAGATACTTCCGTCTTACAAAGAAATGAGATAGCTGCCGCCTTGCCTGCAGAAGCAGTAAGTAAGCTATCGCCATATCTCTAGGTTATGAGTCTACTTTAACAAAGCTAGAGACATATGCTGTCAATCAATCTCCGCTATAAGCTTTAGTTAGATGCACCCAAGGCACCATGGAACAATGTATGGGATGGTCAGTAGACCCAAGGCAGCCTACTAGCTTGTTAGATAGATTGTAGAGAGACTGCGTCGGGATATAGGTGGCATTCTTCTCGATTTGCGCTATCATTATGTTAGAACATGGATTTCTCCAAAGCCATTTGGCCGACTCGTCTAAACTCCTACTGGAATTCTCTGAATCACGCTAGCTAAGACATGTGTAATATCGGCTCTAGTGATCATCACGGTCATCATGTTGAAATCAGTCGAAATCAGTACACATACCGCGGTAATCATGGTTACGAATGAAGAATAGTGTGATATTCAGCACCCCTATCGATAAGCCGATGGATGTCACATTTCATTTCCTATTATGCGCATGATGTGATTGTTACGCGGAACACGCCTAGTCGAATGAGCGGGATAGCGCAAGAAATGCGAGTGAAGGTGTCAAGGCTGTAACTAGCGCCTCCTGGGTAATTAGCTCCCACGGCTCCTTTACATCTCTAGCTTCGCGTGACTTTACCCGCCATGGCGGCACCGTGGTAACGAGGACGGTGGAGGATCATCTAGTCGTCTGTCTTTGCCCTCCACGCTCGCTGCAACACCACAAAAAACTCATTGAGTATCAATGACTTCCACTTTGTTATGGGGCTTGGACTTCTAGGGCCTAAATCGCTGCCCTTGAGATTCTACTTTGTTCTGCCCGCGTGGCGCTACCCTATGACCTCGTTTGAATATTAAGCCGCCTTACGCAGTGAGCATCCAGCTCCACCACCCATGTTGAATGCATGGCAAGAATGGATTATTTTCTTTTAGACTCTTAAGGCATGAGACTATCTCAGGCTCGATGGTGCCCCTAACTCTACCACTCCTGGACTGAGCTTGTAATAGCTCTCTTGCCTACTTCGGGATATTTAGCCGCAAAAAAGTTTAAAGACTGCGCGACGGCTAAGATGGAAGGAGCCGCATGACGGGCGCTAGTCGTAGCCTTACGAGCTGTGACACGGTAATTAGTCTGCATTCACGAGCGGTTTCTCCGACAGTCCGACTGCAATTTCTAGCTTATTAATGGCCATTCGCTCGTCTAATCTATGCAAGAAAGAAGATATGTGGGGTATACCGCATCGTTCAAGTGTCGTGTAACGTTATCTCTGATGCATT
>NW_022985583.1:13344-25330 GCF_010093815.1 Pseudovirgaria hyperparasitica
CTAGGTGTGAAGAAGAGCCATTCATGTCTTACCCGGTTGTATTAGCGCTCCTAGTTTAGGCAGCCAAAGGAGGTGCGATAGACTGCGCCGTACCGGAGTAGACCGGGCTGACGAGAGAGTGCAGCCAAGGATTCTTTGTATCCAGCACTGCAGTGGAAGTGTCTTTCCACTTTCAAGGATCTGGCGAGATTCTCGGGCTGTTTTAGGTGTTGATGACCATGACTGACTGCAGACAATCCTGCAGGTAAGACATTAGAAAGCTGTACGATATCATAGAACTAACCGGTTTCTAGCACGACGCAAGCGTGCTTGTAAGAGCTGTAGGTAAGCGGGAATTAGGGTCTTATGGCTTCTTGTTCTAAATAAAATGCTGTGAACAGGATTCTCTAATATGCAACAGAGCGAGACCTTCGTGTGGAGCTTGTAACACACGAGGTATCACATGCGAGTATTCCTGGGAGAGTTTGGGAGTCGCCCCTCAATCGGGGCAGAGATTCGAGAAAGAGCGAGAGGAGACATCCGATGCAATTTCTCAGTGTCCTGCACCAATACCCGATATAGGTTTCGTCGCAATTCCACAGGGATCACGAAACACGAGTCTCCTCACAAGGCCAGAGGCATCCAATATCTCACAGACTTCAAGACAGCCACTAAACAGCGTGGAAGGTCCACTCTGGGCCAAAGCACTATTCCAGGCTTGCCGTCAAGTTGATACTAGCCTTAAGCAACTCAATAAACGCTTGATTCAGGTGGATAGGAGAAGACTTTCGTACTCGGACATTTTCTCTGAGTGCTTGCAATCACCACTCCTCGACCCAGAGCTGTACAAAAAGCTCGAAGAGGCTCGTAACGTTGAAGCGGTCGCGATCACGAACGCAGAACAAATATAGCCGACGCTATGCCACCTCTCAGTGAGATCATTCAGAGACTCAATGATCTTTGTAGCAAGCTGTACAAACAACCGAAATAAGAGCATTATTTCTTTATTTTCTAAATTACTCTGTATATATGGAAGCCCCCACATATCTTTACTTAGGCTTTCTCATTTTGTACTTGTCTTGTTGAGGTTCGTTTGACGCAACGATCTTGTATGTAATTAGTGTTTTCCACACTGCTTCACTCGTTCACCATCCTTCCTTCTAGGGATAGAAGAATGCCTTCGGCAGCAATGGCTAAACCAAGAACGACAATGAACGCATTGGTCCATTTATTGCAGCCTTTACTACCATTCAGCATGTTTTGCAGACGTCATAGTAGCATCTTCATCATTCTTCTCTGTAATCGTGCGTAGATATGTTTGATTTGCCGGTTCGCCAGACGCGGCGAAGTCTTGTCGCCGTAGCGATCTGGTCTATAGTTTGATAGCTTTGAGAGGATGTCAATTTTGTGTGTGTGCAACAATATAACTGGTGATTATGAAGTAGTAAACTTCCGTCAGTAATTTCTCCTTCATGGTATTAGCAAGGTGTCCAACGACCTCGTCACGGGCATGTGCGCTCATACCTGTTCGGTTCACTGAGCAGGGTCGATGTTGACTAGACACTCGAACATCTGTTTCGCGAATTCTTCTACACGGATGTTTTGGCCCGTTTTTGCATCCTTGAAGTATTGGAATTGCCGTAACAATTCAGGATTCCTCGGCTTGAATTCATAAACGTCAACTTCAAGCCAGGGCAAGCCCCATCCTGGCGTCAATTGGATCTTGATCATAGACTTTCCCCAATCATGGACATTCGTTTCGCACAGTTCGATTAACGTCTTTTTCCTGTGGAGGTCGGAAATCCAGGCTATAATCTATTAGCACTGTTCAATACTCATGTTCGGAACATACTTGGTAGGAGAAAAATCATAAGATCAGGAAGTGTATCACGACAGCAGCCTAGTTTCCAATCATCACCTGGATTTTGTGATCGATTTACGTAACGGCGACAGATTTCGCCTGGGTCGCACTAGAATGGTCAGTCGAGCTATGGCTCTGGAAAAGTGGACTGCTCCTACTTCATCTGTCTGAATCATGCAGGGCCAACCGACAGGTGCTTTCCGGTCTGTAACGAAATTATCCTTCGAGGCGGAGCTAGCCCCTTGCCATGTAGGACCCGGATTCGAGAACGACAATGGTAGAGGAGGCATAAGCCTAATAATAGTGATGTATAGCCTCGAAAACAGTCCGCAAAAAGGTCTCGAAATTTATAGTGCATAATCTATCACGGGTCTAGCTAGGTATATTATATACTACCTTCTCTAAGTCTCTGCTTATAGCTCTATTCATTAATTCTTCTAAAAAATAATAAGTTAGAAAGATAGAAAGCGTCTATAGCTATAATCTGATACTAATCTCCATTATATACTAGAGGTTTAGAAAAGAGATCTAAGAAAATAGGATCGTGTCTCTGTGTAGTGGCAGCATTGCTACTGGATTACCCTCCACGGCAGGCGCCTAAAGATGACTTCGGAGAGAGCAAGATATTAGACACGACTTGTGAATTGGGTTGGAGGAGGGATGGACGAAGTGAGAAATGTGCCTCTGTTTGGTACTTTTGATCATGAATAGCGAGGGCAGCACTTTACGGTTCTTTCTCCAAAGGCGTACGTACCATGACCATAATTGAAAGTTAAGCATGAGAAACAATACAACGTCATCACCGTAGATATGTGGACAGACATCACCATGTACCTGCTTGCTGACGGACATCAGTTTGCTTGTAGGTCCAGGTCCCCTTTGCCATCAGACGGCCTGACGCCCCTGAGACCGTACTGTCGATTTGTGGTTTTGGTTGCTTCTCATGATTAGATGGAGACATGAGGGTAATAATGTAGGACAATTTCACGTGCTGTGAGGAGCTTCATAACGAAGGGAGAATGAGTGTGATGAAAGGTAGTTTTACGATGCTGGGGGGCTTTGTAGCCAAGCATGGTGCCAACCTCGAGGGGGGCGACTCCGTTCACCAGCTGGAAAGCGTTTCACAACCCCAGTGGAATGCTCTAGCAGAGAACGACACCCCCAGCCTACCCGCAGAGACTGCTTTTCCCGTTTGGGGGACGCAGAAACGACACTCTGGACCTTGATTAGTCCGTTTTCAAATGGCATGGGTCGACCAGGCATGCCTGAGAGCAAGGGGGCTTCGAGCGCCGCATAAGGTGCCATTGTCTTGCCGCACCACCTCATACAGTCCCTCAGTACAGACTTCGATTCCAACGCAAGCGTCCAAGAAGAGACCCACTCGTTACACCTTGTCAGTTGGCTATGCTTCACCAGCACCACTGAAATCGAGTCTCACCAGAGGAAGGCGGAGTGGATACCATATCGTGACGGCTGATAGGTACGCTGCCGTATATGCGAGCGGACAGTCCGCACATTCCGCCCTTGCTGAAGGCTCGCCATCCATGAATCAGTCTCCGGAAGGGCCACGCTACACCCTTCCCCTGCCACTACTGGCGTCTTCGGTACCAGTATTCCCGACCACACAGAACCAGGCTCTAGCCTGAATTACAGCCCCACTTCTTCAGTCGCTTGTCTCAGGGTTAGTGTGACGGTATCATGATGTTCCTTGGTAACCAGAACGGTCCGATCTGTAGCGCCGGGCACATCTGTGCGTGCATGTGTAGTAGGCCAATAGTGCGTCGATTGTTCTGAGTCTCCGACGACTGAGCTCACGATGGTCCCATGTCAGGTGGCAAGAACCTTAGGCCCACAGAGATCTCACTTCATACCGGACATAGACACTCTGTAGTGCTCAGTGGGCGATCAGGGCTGGAACTCCATTTCGTTGTGCAGGGATATCCGGAAGGATGCGATTTGCCAGAGTGAAGCTGCTCTTAGCATGGACATAGACTGCAGTGATACTGATCGTTCACCAGACTGGACACACAGACTCCGTAGCCACAATCGTTGGTGGCAGGTACCATTGCAACCATTGCGTTGATTACTGCTTTAGCCCAGTCATTGGTGGAAGTTCTTTGATGCTTTTGCCGTGACTGCTATTCAACAACAACTTCCTACATCTTTTGTTCCGGTAGACTAAATACGTCTGCAAGCCTGATAGGTATTTGTGGCATAAAGTTGTCCTCATGACGATGCGTTCTACCATATACCGTACGGACCAGTGATGCTATTCGACTCGAGTCTTGGAAATCCAAGTCCCACGACTGTTATCCGGCTTCACGTTAGTTAATTTTCGGTATCAAAGATGTCCCAATATCCAGAGGCTCCGAATCCCAATCAGGCCCATTACACGCCTATATATCCTGACATCGAGCCTTCACTCGCCGACCCGTCCTTGCAATCGAACTACACGAACACAACTCTCCTATCGAGCAAGCCGCGCAACAAGCCGCTCAAGCACAACAGACGGCCCAGCAAGCTCAACAGCAAGCTGGACTCAACATCAGCAGCATCATTATGACGGACAGGCGCCCCAGAAATCCAATCGACTGCGCAAAGCATGCGATTCCTGTAGCATTCGAATGGTGAAGGTAAGCTTGTAGTCGATGACGGTTGCAAAAATATGAAATGGTGTAAGGAGTCATGAGTGTATTGGTAGTTCCACAAGGTAGCACTTACGGCATGATTAGACTAAAGGAGGAAAAGGAAAAGCTGCGTTGTATTGAGGCGGTGGAAGCTCTTCAGCCGGGGTAAAGCCACTCTTGGCAGCAATCTGTTGCCAAGAGCGTCTTTACCCCGGCCTAGCGTGTCTATACTAGTGCAGGATCATATTGCACTACACCATATATAGCTTTGATAATCCTTTTCGAGTTAGTCGCAGAGAGCATGACCGCTCCTCCGAAGCAGCACATATACGCGTAACTGCCTTCGTGCTATCCGTACTGCGGATAAATACTCGTGATGTGTACATGATGAATAACAAAGTATGTACAGCAATGGGGCCAAGGAAGGTGGTAAGGAGGGCAAGGTTCCTATAGAGCCAATCAACGGTGTAGAAGACGTTAAGATGACTTCACATTTCTTAGTGGCTAAATATTTCTAGCGCGGAGTCGGCACAACACCCACAGCCACGTACGGCTCGACCTACCTGATGATGACCTTACGCCTCTCCTTCCCTGTCTCAGCAAGGCGAGTTTTATGACGCAGAGTTAGCACATAGCTCAAGTAATGCACTAAAGCGGGGGAAGAGCGCGGGGAAAGGCGACACCGAGATGTGAGATCAGCTTGGGGGAAGGGGTTGGGGACAAACCCCACGATCACCGACAGAGTCATATACCCGTGGTGGCTGCCGGGGCAAGGTTGTAGCCTGCTTGATACCGAACATAATACACACGCTGCAGTGGCGACCTGACGACTAACGAATTTCTTTCCCAATGCTCGCCGTAGGCCTGTAAAATGTCCGTCTTCTTCATAGCCAACGAGATATAGGGGGCTCCGGACGACTCGAAAAGTCCAAGGATCTTGTGTGCGGCATCCCAGAGCTGGTGCGGTAGTCCATGTGAGTACAGACTTGCTCAGAAGATGAACGCCATGCCGTGGGGAAGTCCAAAACCAAGCCATGGATCAGAACGTCTGTGACCACTACTGAAAGAGCGACAGAGTACATTAGGATATATATGTGACCCACAATCTTTGACCGGTCAGTCACCGCTATTCGGCGAACTCGCTAGTTGCCTGTTGTTTGCCTCGTTTCAGTATACTATAGTATGCCTCCGCAGTTATGCTCTCAGGCAAACGTGCCCCTACCAGGAATCGAACCGAACGCATCGAAGGATGATGGTATGTGTGAGCTCTTGACCGTGGAAGACTCTAACTTCCTTAAGGTATTCTTATCAACCTTCCATTCAAACGCCTATTCACAACTTGCTGGGCCTTAATGTCATGCGTTAACGGGCGAAAAAAGAGAGCGACCGACGACGTTAAGGAGAAAGGGCATGATCAGACAACATCGCAGCCCTGGCGATGTGACTCATCCCAAATCGAAAAGGATCGAGGTATCGCGTCTCGCTTCCCTACCTGTGCTGCGGTATACAATACTATGACGAGTCCCTACTAGGTGACCACTTCATGCACCACTACTCGTCTGAAGACCGCGTCGAAAAGTGTACTCCATCTCTGTGGTTTAAGAATCCACGTAAGCAGGCAATCGATGCTCTTCTTCGGACAGACGCTGAAGCGGAGGGAGCAATGGCGCAACCACCACCTGAGCCATATGCAGGGTCCCAATTGCGCGCCTGAGATGGCTTAGTGCAGATGACAAATTCAAGATCCGAAAACCCTGGTACGACGCCATCCAGGTCGCCGACAACTGCGAGCAAGATTTAAGGATTTGTTGGGTCGACAAGGCAAAGGAGCCGGGCATTACCTTGATGAACTACATTGCTTTTTGGAGCATGGATCCTTATTGGGGCATGAATCCATCATACTCCAGTTTGTCATAGCATTTCAGAGTTTTGCTCCTTAAGAGCTGCTGATATACGTCGTTGTCTTTAGCTCACTCGTCATAGCGTTTATCTTCCCTCTACATGGATTATCGAACAAGCTCCAAAACCTAAGCCGCTTTGTTTACAGGTGGTTGCAGACGTTTGGTGTCACAATTGTGCGACGACAAAATGATATTGGATCTTTTTAGGTCTCTGACAAAACCAAAGCCAGGGCATTGCAGGGCACATGGGCATAAGGGCTGACGATATTATGTTACTCGTCGTCCATCGACATCGAGTAGGGACTAGACCGAGGACAAGGTAGACTCATCCGATGGGAGGCCAGTGAGCTGGCGTCCCGCGATCGAGTAGCGATAACTGACCGGTCAAATACTTGCAACTCATTCTCGACAACAGCGGATAGTCTCATTGAACCTAGTTAGTGGCTTTATGCACAGCGAAGGATAAATTAAATATCACTGCACCTTATCCGTGCTTCATGGCCACTTGTTATTATTAACCAGGGATCTTCGAAATAGATTGGTATGTCAATGGATGAACGTTGCCGGGTGCGTGGCCTAACCTGTCATGAGGACGCCAGTCACATCATTATATTCGTGACGTGCTCGAAAGCTGACTGGGAGTTCGACATTGGTTCTAATGCAAGCCTGGGGGGGCCACTAGCAAAGTACCTCCATCGTATAGGCAACATCAAGGAACAGCCTGTAGGGGTGGATGCTACAGGTGAGGAGCTAACTTAATCTACGAGTGGAACGAGCCAGTGGCCCCCCCAGGCTTGCATTAGAACCAATGTCGAACTCCCAGTCAGCTTTCGAGCACGCTCTGGACCAGGAGGAGAACATCGACTCCCCAGGGCCCTCACAGGGACTTCCTTTTGATCCTTCATACGACTGTTGGCCCGCCAGAGCAATGCATGAACGAGGCGTTGGTATTCCTTTACTGTTTGAATCATGGCTGGGGTGCTAAGAATCATGCAGAGCCCCTGAATTCTTTCAAGCGATTGACATGCCCACCCCGTGGTTTCTCTTGGCAGCCGTCTGTCTCTCGCACGGTCGTTTGGAATACACAAGAGCGATAACGGCACACAAGCCGCAAAGTTTTTGCATTGACGTCTGGTTTGGCTCGTGTCTCAGCGACTCCTCGTAATCACCTAAGCGCCGCTTACACCGAATCACTAAGACGGGCGGGACAGAACGGACGCTAGGATAGCATAGAACCCACGCAGTATTCAATCTATATGGGTCGAGGAATCGTTCGTGCTAGGGTTATGGTACGGGTGCATACCCACATCACGCGAAGTCTTGCGTGTAAAGGTAATAACGGCCCGCACATCAAACTCGCCGACCTCTGCTCCCAGTCGCTTAGCATCATCCTCTACAGCCATGGCTTCTACAATGCTTACTTGTGAATCACGATAAGGGACAGGGGTACTGGAGCTATGTGCGGAGTCGGCACACCACCCGGGTCTGAGGTGCCTGTGACCGATGAGGGTGATGCCCGCACTACTTCGTGTCTTTTTCATGATAACTCCGTAAAAGTGACACAATAAATCGTGAGTGTGATCTTTATAAGCAGCTGCATTGCGGCCTGCAAAGTTGGTAGGGTTGTCATGGCCAGCCACCAGTGAAGATACATCCCGATCAATTAGAACTCTTCTCGGAACCTGACCCACCAGTCGCTTGCGCACTGTACAACAACAAATGGATGTGGATCCATTCACGGAAGGCCTGTGCCGCTTCCGAGCCCGAACACATAACTCTCCATAACTCGCTACGGCTGAGCAAAAAGAGCGCAATGCGTGTATGCAGAGAACGATCGATCAAGAGGGCTTCTGTCTGACCGGTCGCAGCAAGTCACACATGAATCCTTGATACACAACCCCTTCTGAGCACTCACCCCTTGTCATAAGTCGATTTAATCCTGCTTAATCGTACTCACCTGCTCCTGGGCGAAAAATACTTGCTGCTCAAAAAATGTCAATTTTGAACTCCAACCATACCTAAAATGAGCAAGTTCATCCATCCCGAAGCCACAATTCGTCGTTTGCCTAGAACCTGACTCTCTTGGCATTCGCATGTCGCGCTATGTCTCCCCCACCCAAATTTACGTGAGACGGACATATTCTGGCATTTTGTCGTATACTCGTCGCCAACGCGTTGCTGTTACCGATTACACGTATTCGGTAGATTATTGAGGCTATCTAGTAGTTAGTATACCTATTATATAATATATTTCTGGTGTTTTCGACTCATAGTCGCGTATAGTGGGCCTACCTAGTAAGGCGTACGACGCGAGTACCTATCGCCGAATTGACTTCCTCCTTGAGCACGACGTGCCCTCTACTATTACCGCAGAGAAGTCTTAAGTATCTATCTCGACAGTCAATCGTGTGAGGTATAATCTTACTACGTATGGCCAGCGAAATAAGCCTCTATCCGCGAAGACGAGTGGTCGTAAGACTATCCTTAGTGATCGCGTAATGGGATTACTATTCGAGCACCTACTCCAGGAGGGATGGCTATACCTTGATGAGATAGTAAAATGGGTATATGAAGAGCTCGAGATAGTAACCTCACCATCTACTATCTTAAAGCAGCTGAAGAAGAGAGGGTGGACTAGGAGTCTACTATAGCGTATTTATTCCTAACGCTCTAAGGTTACGCGTCGTTCCTATCGTGAGGATATTGCTCGGCTACCTACTGATCGCCTTGTATTCATTAATGAGGTTATCTTTAACGAGAAAACGGGATAGAGGAGACGAGGTAGAGCTCCTCGTGGAGAGACTCCTAGGTAATTTACGAGGATCAATCGAGGCCCTACGTATAGCGTATATGGTGCTATCTCCGTTGATGGCTTCGTTACCTATAGTATTAAGAAAGGTTACTATAATAAGCAAGAGTTCATCGACTGGCTAGAGGTATACCTATTCCCTAGCCTATAAGAGAAGTACCCTAATTAGGCTATGGTTATCATCATAGATAATCTCTCTCTTCATACCGACGACGACGTTACTCCTATGGTTGCTGCAGCTGGTCATACTCTTCGATATACACCGCCTTACTCACCTAATTATAATCCTATTGAGTTAGTATGGGCAGTCCTAAAGGCGTGGATTCGAAGGTAGTACCTATTTATACGTGAGCAGTCATACAACTTCGAGGAGTTCTTACACCGCGCCTTTAAGGATAGCTGCTACGATCAGTTCGCTCTCCGCTTCTTTAAGCATGCGGCTAACGGTTGGTATATTGATGAAACGCTACGAGAGCGTATTATCGCGGATTTGAAGCAGTTTGAGCGTGGTAGAAGGTGTGGTTTTGCGGCAGAAGTGAGGGATATTAGTCAACTTTTTATAGTACTCTTCACTGACTAACGTCACGTCGTTCTCGCTTATATTCATAGGGAGGAGGTATACTCATTTATATATATACGTATTTAATATGAACTTCGCAGCATCTCTACTTAAAAACCTTATATAGCCCTAGAAGCGAGTCCATGGAGTGCCTTCGCTGCTTCCTCCTGCTCTACTACCTTAAGATTACCCTTATACTCATGAAGATAGCGACGAGCATCCAATACTATGCTTAATAGGACGCCATACGCCTTCGCTGCGTAGTGATGAGTAGTTCCAGGACGAGTAATCTCTTTAACCTGCCTATACTAATAACAGTTATCAACTACGTACTCGCGGAGTAACCTAATCCCGTCCTTCGTCCTCGTATGAGTTTCCTTCGCATATCGCCATTTGAGTACTAACTGAACCACGTCAGCCTAATGAAGTTCTAGTTGAGTAGGGCTACTATATGGTGCTGGATTTGTCGTCTCTAGCGGCGTCGATAGACGAGGGCGCTGACTCTCAACCTCACGAGTCGGCGACGGTGACGTATATGGCGGTGGAATACCTGGTGGATATAGAGGCACACGTGAGGCGAATATAGGATTGAATCTAGCCTGTTAAAGTTGAGCCTGCCTCATCTGCTCATCAAAACGTTGACGCTTAGCCCTTTCCTCATCCTTTGCTCTTCTATCTTCTTGACGGTACTGAAGCTCATCAATCGCTACTTAAACCTTCTGAGTCTGGAGTTGCTTAGTAAGGGTGGCGAGGTCGACTTGTCTAGATATACCTGACTTCTTTGCTGACTTTCTCTCATAGGGTTTGGATACGAGTTGCTTCATTACACCCACAGGAGGATCCTCAACGGAGGCTCCAGCAATACCAGTAGTAATAGCATGTGCCCATGGCTCTGTCGACGCGCGTTCAATCTTGTAATAAAGACGACCAGATGAGGATGGGACGATAAAACAGTGGCCTCGCTTATTAGTACAACTAACGTCCGTACAACGGTAAGTTAACTCTATTGTACTAATTATCTCGATCCGTTTTAGGCCAGCTTCCTTCCTCTGCTGAGCCTCGTTATATATAATCGCGGCACGCCCTCTTAATGGAGTCTCTATATTCGGCGAACTTCGAAGTCCTGTACCTAGCGATGGTGTAGGAGAGTCACGGTGACGAGTACGTTGAGGTTACTAAAGAGGTTTCTTACCCTAGGACTCGCACTTCACGCTATCCTCAAAGGTAATTATAATAACCTCATCCTTCGTATTGGCGAGCGAGTGGATCTCGTCTATGACTATATAGACTCTCTCCCAGCTAATAATCGACTAGTCATTGATAGCGAGAGTCCTCCGCTGTTTCTTCCTTATACCAAGGCTATATACTACCTGGCGAGTATTAAAGGCCCAGTCGTTAGTACTGAGTCTCGTACTAATCAAGTCGTTGATTGTACTCTCGTACACCTCACGTTCAAACGCACATCGCGGAACAGTAGTAAGTTCATCTGCCGCCTCGTTCTTTCTATTAACACGTAATCTCTAGGACACGTGGATCTTGTACGTCTCCTCTTCATCCTCTATAACCTCATCCTATTCGCTATCTACAGGATCCATAGGAGGAGGAGGAGGAGGAGGAGGAGGAGGAGGAGGAGGAGGAGGGGATGGGGACGAGGAGACAGATGGAGGAGCAGGTATAGCCTTAGGAGGCGCCGAAATGTCGACAACACGTGGTTTTTTCGGCGCCGCGGTACGTTTACGAGCTTGTTTCTTCGCCATTGCCCTCGCAGCAGCAGCCTCTACTAATTTAGTAATAGATTTACGCTGACGAGGAGGAGGAGGAGGAGGAGGTTCGACTAACGCGTCTGTCGTGAACTAAACGCTTCGAGCGGGTTTTTTCGACCTAGAGGAGGGCATATAGGTAAAAAAAATACGTGGAGACTCAACACTAAGTATATTGACTAATATTCGATAGTATACGTATATTTAGACCTCATGTGGCGACGAGTATACGACAAAATGCCAGAATATGTCCGTCTCACGTAAATTTGGGTGGGGGAGACATAGCGCGACATGCGAATGCCAAGAGAGTCAGGTTCTAGGCAAACGACGAATCCCTTAGCTCCACGCCGTCTTATAGTCCTCCACTCGGGTTTCAACCTGGAGGTGAGATGAAATTTCAAACAGTCGATTGAATATGGGGGTATTGGAGGTCAGAAAGGTCAAAAAACGATTCAAATCCCCTAAAACACCTGATCGTGGTTTTAGAGGT
>NW_022985583.1:27404-65794 GCF_010093815.1 Pseudovirgaria hyperparasitica
ATAAGGAAGAAGTAGAGGAGGATACTTACTATTAATGACTGGTCGATTATTAGCTAGGAGAGACTCTATATAGTCATAGATAAGATCCACTCGCTCGCTAGTACCAAGGATAAGGTTATTATGGTTACCTTTAAGGACAGCGTGAAGTGCGAGTCGTGGGCTAAGAAACCTTAGTAACCTTAGCAATGTGTTCGTCATCGCGACTCTCCTACGCTATCACTAAATACGGGGCTTTGAAGTTCGCCGAATATAGAGAATCTCCCAGGGCATGCCCGAGTAATAACTTAGCAGAGGAAGGAGCGAGGCCACTGCTTTATCGTCCCATCCTTATCAGGACGTCTTCATTATAAAATTAAACGCGCGTCGATAGAGCCGTGGGCACATACTATGTTGTGCCAAAAACAGCAGGCACGTCGAAAGCTGTCCGCTGTGTGTGCAATATGGCGTGGCACTATATTCAACATTTAGTAGGCCGGTCCTGGTTTCCAGTTCATGGATAGCAAGTGCCGTGAGGGCTTCGTTTCGGGATCAAGAAAGCGGGCACTCCCACAGATCCACCAGCAGAAGACTAGCCTGCCTGTCCGGGCATTCACAGTTTCTAGATACGGATTTATAGCATCAATACAGCAGAGAAGTGTGAGTCGCGCAGAATCACCCATACGACAGTGCTTAAGTCGTTCTCTAGGATGTCGATAAGAGAGCACCCCGACGAGGCCATTACTCGAGCCAGTGTAGAGCTTTCCAAAGCAAGCCTATGTATTCAAAATTGTCGTACATCAATTCTCCAGTTGCACACCATCCGAAAAGAAGAGAAAAGATGTAGAATGCAAGTAGACCGAGAGAACCAACGCCTTCGCGTCCTTTGCCAGGAGGTTGTGCACGACCGCAACGAGATCGCCAGCAAATGCCGAAGCCTATACCGCGAGCTAGGATGTGCCTATACGGAGATTCTCTCTCACTACGCCTTGTCTGAGAATTCGGATCTAAGGCGTGGCGGCTCCGGCAGAAACGACTTGGCCATTTCTGCTATAGCCCGACTCTTCCTCCTGATCATGACCTTCTCGTTCCTAAGTCGAGGTGGGGTTGCAAAGCTGGCTCTCGCGAGCTTGGTGCCGGCGCTGGCTGTCTCCAGGTCTTCCAGGAGGACATTTCTTGCAGTTGGGCGCAGAAGCTAGGTATGTTGCATTAGTCGACTCTATTAGACTAAGAACGCTCAAACACGACTTACCAAGGTCTCTAAGTCTGCCGGAGGAAAGTCTCTCCGCGAGCGGTAGCTATAGAGCTCTTTAGTGGTTGGGTTCATCACGAACAGCGCTACGTCGCTACCAAGTTTGGCATACGCGTGAACTTTGCTTTCCAGGCCATGAAGTCTCCTTCTTAGTTGCTTTTTGGGGTTCTTCACGTCTTTCAGGGCCATGTTTGCATCTGTTACCCGGCTCGAAGTGGGCAGCGTCCGCTTTTTAGTCCAAGGGGGAGGAAGCTTGCAGGCTGGAGAGCAAAGACATTGCTGTGTCATTCCGCGCTCCTCAGGACGAAGTGCTGGTCAAGTTGCTGGCTAACAGCGAGACTGAGAATCTGGACATGGTTGGTGAGGATCCTAGATAGACTAGAATAGTCAAGCTAAAGGTACTAACTACTTATATTAGCTATTAATAGCTCTTGGGTAATAAGAGGTTCCTAGTATATAGGCTACCTATTCTAAGGAGTAGGTTTTAGCTACTAAGGCCGTAGAGAAGATTTACTATACTCTTATAAGAGGTCTATTCTGCTGAGCCATGACCGTACTGAGTCGGTATCACTGAGTCGATATCTTACTGAGCCATGATCTTACTGAGCCATGATCTTACCGAGGCGTAGTCTAAGTTTACTAAAAATAGCCAGCGAAGCAGTCTCTATCCAGCCTGATCGGTCTATGTCGAATCCTCGCTTTCGGTTAGAATGATGCTACTTTTAGATTGCGTGATTGTATCTAAGCAATCGTCGTGCTGAGCTTTGAAGTAGGGTGAACATACAACCACACTCTTCTCGATACCAATCCGCAACCATGTGGCCTGTCGTCTGAATCTCCCCAACAACTCCTTCTCGTCGTGGGAGTAAGTGGAGAAGTTGTTTCGAGACTCTTCACAATCTTTAGCTTACCATGTCTGTCACCTCTGATTCTGGCAGCATGGTTTGTAGATCGTGAATCTCATCATGTGTTCTTTGTGCTTCATTTATATACGTCCTCGACTCATCCGCCTTTTCCAGCGGTTCTATCGTCTGGCTCTACGTCGCAGTGTGCCAAGTAATCGTACTCACCTCCTACTGGGCGAAAAATACGTGCTGCTCAAAAAATGTCAATTTTGAACTCCAACCATACCTAAAATGAGTAAGTTCATCCATCCCGAAGCCACAGTCCCTTAGCTCCACACCGTCTTATAGTCCTCCACTCGGGTTTTAACCTGGAGGTGAGATGAGATTTCAAACAGTCGGTTGAATATGGGGGTATTGGAGATCAGAAAGGTCAAAAAACGATCCAAAATCCCCTAAAACACCTGATCGTGGTTTTAGAGGTGGGTGAAATAGGTGAGTTTTGGTGAGGGCCTGAGAGGCGATCCACGACTTTTGCAGACCCCTGTTGACTGGAAGGTCGGCTTGGTTTCCAATTCGCTCCCCAGAACTAGCCTTAAAGCCGGGTTAGATCTGATGTCTCCAAAGCGGATCGAGTCGTACGTAATGGCTGCTGCAATATTTACTCAATTTTAGTGATGTGTACTAGTTCCTATTCTATGTTCACCCTTCACGCAAGGCCCATAATCGACCTTGCGCGATGACATTGGCGCCCTTGTCGAGCAGCAGCTTGACAGTCTGCTGGTGGCCTTCATCTGAAGCTGCCTGGACGCTGGAGCTAAGTAAAAGCGTCACAGCCATAACCAGGTGACCCCTTCTTTGGTGAACTTGCCTAGTGAAGCTTTGTAACCAATAGCACTACTTTCGTTATCGTGCGGCTTTTCAAAACACTTGGGTGACCGCCGGGGATTTCATTACTAAGCGCTATTGAAGGATCATGCCTGATACTTTTAGGAGGATCAAGCTCCAGTCATTCACAGGGCATGACAAATCCTGACTTGCATTGGATACCGGAGATAAGATTAGCGACGCCCAGCAGAGCGCTTGAGCAGCTAGGCGCAGACTCATGCTTCGTCTAAGTTAGAACCGTTCAGATCGATACTTCGAACGACGAGTACAGCGATTGCAAGCCTTGAAGGCAGGGATACCAGCATATCAATGCGAAAGTCTTTAGACTCGAAGGGTAGGCTACAACAGTTTTGGATAACAGTACATTGCTGAGATATAGATGGTCAAGTAATAGGTCCAGCTTCATGAAATGACTCTCATGGCATAATGCCAGCAGCAGCCCCCTGAGCCCACCTCGCCTCACCATCACCCTTGCGCAAGGACTTTGAAGCTTCAATCACGAGTCAACAACTCCTACTTATCCGTATTCCACCACCAGGGTTCGGAAAACACATCCCACTGTGCTGGGGTCCTCTCTGGCAGGTCTGGTTCACAGTCCCAAAACTTAAGGACGCTATTTTCACTCATCGACCAAACCCTCTCTGATATGTTGCCAACACTGGCGTTATCGACCGGTAGCCCGCTATCTACATGGGCCGCGTCACGATTGTCAAGTCGCTCCTGATCTGGAGGCAAGCCTGTGTGATTGGCCTGGTCAGGATTCTCAGTGAGAGACACCTCTTCCTGACCGCCGATCAAGGTAATTTCGACCACAGCACGTCCCCGGTATGGTAGCAACAATGTGGCTATAGTCACTGCATATTGAGACCTCGTGAGGCGTGGCGCGTCGATGATCCATGGGACAGTATGCTTCGTATTTAATGTTTTCGTGCTCTTGGCGTCCATTAAGAGCTGCAGTACGGGGCGGGCTCGGGGGTTGGTCAGTCTTGTTGACATCGTAAGGCCTCCGGATCCGTTCTCCCACCAGACGTTGGTAGAGCTTCTTAGTGCGCCCTATCATACTAATAAGAGAAGAGAAAAAGAGGTTGCCTGGGATAAGTCAGAACAAGGAGACTGCCAGTTTGAGCAATACTTACCACTCATTTTTGCCGGGCGATATGCTATAGTGTGAGTCTAGGTGTCGGTAATTGCGTGAGGTAGTTAGTAGAAAGTAACGAGTATGATAGCAGATTTCTATACCTGTGTGGCTATCTGAGTATAGTTTGTTCATCAAGTCCGATGTCCATGGCGTCCATCCTGGAAAGATCATCAGTGAGGGATTCGTTCTATGTTAACTTTGGTATCACGCCGAACAGTTGCTAGCGCCAATTTGACTTCCTAGCCAGGGGGGGCTGTGACGGAACAACTTGACTTGCATACTTAGTGCATCAATCTACAGGCAAGTAGCCGTATGATCAAGGTATCTAGAGTCCGGACTGCACGCCTCCAGAGTCATACAATTGCCTTTCCCCCCTACTGTCTCGTCCTCCAAGCGCAGATTCCCAGCGCTACTCAGCAGTTACCTTCTTTCCAACTTTGCCCCCTTCGAGTCCTCTCAATGGCAATCTCCTCCCCGATTACATCCTCCAACTTCGAACATTCTGCGATAATATTAGCATTACGGCTTGTCGCCAAATGCTTTAATACTATCCAATCTGTTCGTTCAGCGCATAGATGTTGTGTATTCAAAGACTAACACGGCCATAGTCTGTCGGAGATGCATTCCTCAAAGCAGCTCATGAAATCGAGCCTTCACGAGGCGAGGAAGAGATGCTCAATGCTTTTCGCAAGTTATCATTAACTATTAGAACACCTCGAGGGCCTGCGGTGTCATTGGACAAACGAAGCAAGACATGTCGAAGTCTCGCAGGCAATAATAAATCCACAGCTAGGGTCTCACGTAGCAGTGGCCTGATATCAAGCATTACTGCTCCTACTAACCATGGCCCAACGAAGGAGGCAACAGTCGGTAGACGAAGCCATGGCAACATTCCAGTGACTATTATTCCTCCTATCGACCATTCCCGGACGGGAGAGGCTGTCGACCATAGTCCGACGGACGGAGCTCCAGTCGGTAGACAGATGGGCCAGACACAAAGTTACGACAGTGACCCGCTACGGAATGCTAGTAATGCTCAGCTTGAAAAACAAAGTGACATATCCAGCGGTAGCATCACCGGGGAAACTGCTGTCAGCAGACTCGAGGCCTTGATCAAAGACCATAAACCCGTCAAAACATCCCTCACCAAGGGCGCGATCGACAGACTGGTGAAGATTGTCAGAAAGATGTCTATCCAGAATCTGCCAGAGACCACAATGCCTCACATGAGACCGCCCGAATCCGTCAAAGAATTATGGGAGCAATACAAGCAATTCGACCGCCAGTGTATGGAAAGGCGTCGGGTGTTCCAAATGGCGCTGACATACTGTTGGGTCAGAGAAATAGAGAGGCGTCCAACGCGAACGGATAATGAAAAGATCCTCGAGGAAATCGCCTTGAACGTGGGGATCCCGAAAGAAGACACCAAGGAGATGTACGGACTGTATGCCTGTGGTGTCACGCTATTGAGTCTACAACCAAGGGTGTGGATCATGACAGCGGGTATGAAGCTGGATTCGTAGTATGTGTAGTCCAGCCCTTATATGTACATAATGCTGACACAGAAGAGCTTCACCAGATTAAGCGCCGAGGCCACAACAGTTCTCCATAAGTATATAGACACATACTGGGGGAACTCAGTCGAGCTTGACCGTACCGTCGTCGAAAGAGTTCGAGAGATTGTTCCTATCATACCTGAATTTGATAGCTGTGCCTCGACTTATTACAAGCAAGCATTAGCACGCTCGCCGCTACCCTTGACTATTAAAGAAAGACACGGACACTCCACTATGAGTCCAACAACTATATCGAGTCGACAGTCGAGTGCGCGCCCATATTCATCAAATCTATCCGCAAGTACATTTTCGGGTGCGGATTCGAACAGTGTCGATCATTACGATCACAAAAATGCAGGTTCTAGGAAGCGGTGGATATCAGAAGGCCAAGACCAACAGAAGCGGAAGCGTTTGCTCGCCAATCAAGACACTCCTATCATATTGGAGCACACAACTACATCCCCACAGAGCTCGAATGGACTAATTCCGGAAGTTATTGCAAACGACCCCACAATCCTCGCAACCACACCATCGCAGATATCTCCCGAAGTCCTAGACCGCAATCAAGCTCAACAGGCGACAAACTTAGGGCTAACGACAGACTCGGACATGCGGGAAGACGTGATTATCCAGAATAACTCGCTCGTCCTACGAGACAACTACAACCATTTCCCATCGCTCGATGGTTTCGGACAGAGTTTCACGGCGATGACCCAGGATGTCTCGTTCGTCTTTCCACCAGACAGATTTGATCAGCTCGATGGTTTCGGGCAGAATTTTACGGCTAACATTGATGGATTCGGGTATCCAATGCCTGTTTCATAGGATCATCACAGGACGGATACAAGGTGGGCCTGAACGCGATATAGCCCTGGCTTTCTTCTCATTTTCAAAGTTCCCGCAGTGCCCAGTCACATGGTCAGCATGTCTTTACTAGAAATAATGTATTGTTCCCGCTTTAGTCTATGACCAGACATTTAAGCAGATCATTATTTCATTATTGTACAACCAAGAAAACCACGTCTCCTCGCACACATGAGAACGAATTCGAGGTGCAGAAGATTGCTATTCCAGGTTCGAAAGAGCTCCAATTCTTGTTATCAGCCGAGACGTGTGAGGATCCCTGCAAAACCACTATAGGGACGAGGTATGTATCCCGAGTTCGATTGATCATAAATCTACCTTCCTGTGGTTTCGTCGGTCGTAGTAGGCCCCAGAGGGTCTAGTAGGCATCAACGATTGAACCCGTATTTCGTTGGCTTAACTTACTGGTCTTTCCTTCCATATTCCAAGAGCTAACTTCTGTGCGCTATCCTCATACCCTGGAGTAAGACATTCCCAAAACCCAGGCAACTTAGAATCTTGGAACTGCCGTTGTTCTTCTACCGCCTTCGCCAGTTCTGCTCGAAGCTCTTCAACATGTTGTGGGAGAGTGAAGCTTGCAAGATGTTCAGGCATACTAGCAGAGGGTAAAACAGCGTAGATTCAAACAAACATGCGCTTTCAGACTAGGTGAACCTTTGTGCGCTGACGCGATGTGATCGTAAATTTCCCGCATATGCCACGAAATGGCGGGGCAGCACGTGCTGTCCCGTAACGCTTTCGGATCACGTGGCTAGAAGTTTCACAGAGTAATATTTTTATCTTGACGACTCTGACTCTAAGCGCCCGCCATTTTGTGACATTTTCGACGATTACCACATATGATCGTAAAAATACTATATTAGCCATACATTGGTGTTTTTTGAGTGTTTTACGATACCTATTATGCCTCCTAAATCGCGTAAAGGCGTCCGATTCGGTCACGATGACTCGACAGAACCTCCACCACCACCAGCTGGGCCACGGCCACGTATATCTACGTCGAAGGCGCTCCAAAATGACATAGAGAAGGCATCGAGGACCGCGAAGACAGCGGCGAGGCGTAAAAATACGCCTTTAGCGCGCCATATTGCTGAATCTGTGACTCTGTGGAGCCCTCCTCTAACCTCACCGAGTACTATACCCGATAAAACCATTGATAATACTGTGGATAATGAAGATGTGGTTGAAGTCGAGGAGGACGAGGATGAAGACGCGGCCCTTGACAGAGTAATGTGGTCTATCCACGTTAATTGGAGACAGTCGCTCGATATGAGTTCGAGAAAGAGATTCAGGGACTTATCGATGAGTCTCTGGCTATAGACGACTGGCTATTTAAGGCTAGAAGCTTTACTATGAAGCTCGGAATCAATGGACGTCCTAGGAAACAGTCGAGCGTACCAGATTGGGGTATATTCAACTAGGATAAGATACTCAGCTTCATCGACGAGGTCCATAGCTTCGTGAAAAAGGATCCACTCGAGGCTGTATTCGTCACGTTCGAGGATACTGTTCGTTGTCAGAGTTACCAGCCTCCACAGGGCGTAAGAAGACTGCCTCATCGAATCCGAAGTCCCCTATATCCATTGTTTACTTGTCTTTCTAACTAGAGTTTCTTCCCTTAATTACGACTGCTCGGCTATCTTCGAGCGACTCGACTTTCCGCAACAAGATGCTGAAGGCCTGGGTAATTTCTACTGCAGATGGCCGATCTGAGCGGTCCAGTCCGTATCAAATCCCTCCCCTCACTCGCCTTCAGTGTCGCTCGCCGCGTTGCTTGACGAACAGGCCGATCAAACGCAGCCAACACTCCAGGCACGAAGAATTTGAGCGACCGACTGGAAGCGTCACGAGAACAATACGTATAATAAGATCACGTACTGGTTTTAGGAGCAAGGTATAGAAGAGAAAGGAATGTGAGCGAGCCTTCCAGAGGAGAACAACAACATGCGGTGGCAGAACTCGCTCGAGATACTGCTGAGCAACGAATGCGCAAGACCACGCTTCCAGAACTGTCACATTCATTTGTCATATTACAATTTCATCCACTCTTTCTCAGCATCATCTGTAGAGGCCTCCTCAAACTTATGGTTATCCAGCCAATCGCAAGCATCTCTCTTGTCCGCAAACTCCTTGTAGAAGTCGTCTAGTGCCTGATCTATGAAACGGGCGGCTGTATTAGCAGTGGTTGAGCGCGACATTGAGCAAGAACTCACCCTGAGTATTTGCAGAGAGAGAAAGGTGCAACGAAAACTGAGCAATCTTGGGTCTCTGTAGCACAAGCATCTCTGGAACTCGTGTCCCTGTAGCAAGTATGGATGAGCGTCTCTCTAGCACAAGGATGTGACGCCTACCTTTTCGTATGGTGAACACGTATGGACGTTCAGCTGGTATGCCATTCTCTAAGTCATCATGATAATTATCAACAGCTAGTCTGATGATCTCTTGCATTGTGAAGGTATTTGGCATTAGCGAACCATTGTCCAAGTCTATTCCAGTCAGTATTCAATCTTTCCTTCAACCATGGGGACGAACAGGCAATCTCAGTCCAGTTGTTTCCATTCATAGACCCCGAATGCAGAGTGTGGATGCTCTCCTGCGGAGAAAAGCTTTCGTTGAGCCGATGGCGCTCGAACTCAAAGAGCCGAAATGTTCCACCAGCGTTTAGTCGTGAGAGGGATGCTGGAAAGACCTTGTAGACAGGAAAGGCTGCTAAGCGCGACGGTTTGGTGAATCTCCGTACCGCAGGCACTGGAGCACGAAGTATAAATCGCATTGTGGCAACATCGACGCGACGAAAGGGTCCTTACTTGGACGAGGCAAGTTGTAGTGGTGGAACGGATCAATGAAATGATCCGGTGCGCGTGACCTTCCAAACAAGCTTAGGCCATGTGAAAACTGCAGAGAAAATTTGTGAGCCTTAGTAAACGAGTAACGTGGATATTAGAATCCACAAAATTTATTCAGCTACCAACCACTGTTTAATAGCTATACATATGAGGCTCTGGCTGTAGAATGAGCGGCTTCGAAGTGCTACCACATAGCCGCAACCAGGCAGGAAATGACATGTGCGATAAATTTACCATCTTATCTACAAAACCGTGTATGATCTCACTTCATGCCCCATCAGGCGTAATGATCAGTCCAAGCACCGTTCTGAAAATATCTTTGTCGGTTGGTACCGTCATTCGCGGGGTACCAACCATCTGGGGTGCTAGATGGCCCAGCAGCCTGGCTGTACGCTTGAAGCCACTGTTCCCGGCTCATTACCCTCGCATTTGCCCCTAAGAACGAGGTAATGCGTTGATTGAGGTCTACAGCCGCGTAAGAATCGGTTTGGCTGGAAGCGTCGCAACTCGATCTTACCTGCGAGCGACATCTCAGTCGCAGCTTGGAGTGAATAGTGGTCGGTGTGCTCATGAACGAGGATGAGGTCGGGGGGTAAGGGAGTATCTACACTAGTCTGAGTACGGATTGATCCTAAGCTCTACAAAACTTACTGGCGGGGACTGAGTACACTATGATGCTGCTGCCTTTGAAGTTTTGGATGAGTCGTCTATGCATATCGCCGTCCGGCCGCATTGACGCGCCGTTCGGTGCTACATTTCGGTTAGGTTGAATTTTAGTCCTTGACGAGCGCCTATTCACCGTTGTAGTTTGCCGCATCCAAAGCCTTTGGCTTCACCATGCCGGACTCAGTGACAACGTCGTAGCTGTACCCTTGTCCGCGCCACTCTCGAAGTGTGATCGCTGGGCCATTGTTCACTCGGAACAGCTCTCTTGGGACGGTTCGGAAAATATTGATCAGTCTCGCAGCCATGTTTCGTGGTGTAAGCTCAAGGGATAGTGTAATGTGCGCGATGTGTTTGGGAACGATGGGAGGTTTGCAATTGGGGCCGATGCGAAGCTGGACTTTTATAGTCATCCTTGTTAGTTGCTGCCTGATTGCCTAATGGCTAGAGGACAGCTAGGTCATCACAAGGCTGAGGCGCGTACTATGCGCATGTCTTGGCGAATGCGGCGTACCGCTTCGAAGCAAGGCACAGGCGCCTGCCAAGCGTCTACGTAGATGCAAATAAAGGAACAGGAATGTGCGCCGCTTGGCTGTGTTGGATGTGACACAGTCGGAGCATGTTCGTAGTCTGAGAGCCAATGAAACAGTCGAACGCCCGGATTTAGTCGGCGTAACGCGCATGATCATCCCAGAAGATGACCCGCTGTTCCCTTTTTCGCTGCCTTCCTGCGAAGCTCTCCTGTCCCACATTCACAGACCAAGACAAAGTTAAAGTGGATCTGCGGCGTCTCGAAGGCGTCCCCCCGAATCAAGTGGCCTCACTTGATCCATGTACGCTGCCGTCCAGCACATGGAGTAGCTATACAAGTTCTTCGGCGTTGTGTTGTTTCTTGTGGAAAAACGCCATGCCCTCATCTTCCTCCATAGAACTGGCTCTCATAGTTGGCTGTTGAATTGGAGCTAGCGGGTTGTAGTAAGATGTATTTAGCTGGCGCATAGTACTGGCCCATACTCGCCCATCCAGGACCCCGTGCTCAACGGCCCATCCAAGAACCCATCAACTTTGAGGAGCCTGAATTGATGCTTTAATTAAATATATAGCCATAGATTAGAGAGAAACGTGTCCGCGAGAACCCATAACGTCTTCTATACTAATTCTGGCGTGCTCTATTTGAGCCTCTGCCCATGGGTTTTGCTTCTGTCTCAATTTTTCCGTGTTATCTCTTAACCGTTGAACCTTCAATTCTTGCACCTTGTTACGAGCGGCAAGATGGAGTCGAGCATCAGATACGAGTATAGGACCGTATTGCCCTATATAACGTCGAGAGGAGCTTTGACGAGCCTGCCGTGCCTTAGTTGCTCCGTTAGAGCGCTCAATATGATCGCTAAGTAGCTTACATGAACCTGCCAAGCCGAGAGATGCCTTGATTGCCTTCCTAAATAGGACCCCAGCTCTCTCAGAAACCAGATCCGACTCTTGTATGGCCTTACTTGTCGTCTCAAGGAGTATTTTGAGGCTCTTAGGAGTGCGTGGAGTATCTGGTATCTCAAAATCGTCAGGTGTAGGATTAACTCGAACCCGGGCCTCAAGGGTATCGAGTATGGGCCTGGGGTTAAAGGGATGGAGGCCTGATTTACGCCATCCAGACCGTATAGTCGACTGCTTGAATGCTTCCTTCCGGAAGCCGTGTATTGTATGAAGGAATTCAACCTTATTAAAGTCGCTACAACCGTCGCGGACGGCTTGATCAACGTAGCTCTTATGGTAATACTTTAGCGGCTGGAAGATACCCACGTCAAGCGGCTAAAGCATACGGCTTATATGAGGTGGGAGCCCAATAGGTACTATATCTAGTTCCCAGCACCTGGAGATGAACTCATACGTCATATGAGAACCGTGCCCGTCAAAAACAAGGCCTCTAACAGATCCGTACTGCCGTGTACAAGTAGCCTTGTGGAAATGCTCAAGCCATTTAAGGGTTATCTGATCGTTGGAGTAGCCGCTCTCAGACGTAGCGATCACATAGCTATCTGGAAGGCCTACCTCGTCCTTAAACCACTTCTCAAGCAAGTTGGTGCCTTGGAGTATAATGAACGGATCGATATAGTCGCCAACGGCGTTAACGGCTTCAATCGTGCCTGTCAAGTCTCGATTGGTCTGAGAAGCTACGTTTACTTGAGGCGTAGCACTCCGTCTCTTCTTCCGAACCATTGTAACAACCCATTGACCGCCTCCAATCCCATGGCGAAACCCTGTCTCGTCAAAGTTCCATAGATCTTGAGGTTGTATACCCTTCTCCCATATAACCTTCTTGTACTCGGCATAGAAGCCGCCGATTACCTGGGATCCTCAGCGGCTATTCGTTCCATATCTTGAGGCTTTGATCTTACAACTTGTACGTCTGTATTCAGCTGTAAGAAGCGTGCGGTCCAGTCCCTGCCAAGCGGTATATACGGTTTGTCTGGGGTGGCTGATGCCATAAGGATGGAGTTGGCGGCGGCTTGTATCATGGGCCGGAGGGCAGAGATCCTAGCATTGTCTAAGGCAGTAATATATGCCTTGAGGGCAGCGATCTGAGTATCGTTAAGGCGTAGATTAACTGGCGTACGACCTGATTTTGAAGGTATATCGCGAGCGCGACGCTTGACGCGACCGTACGGTGCCTTGTCTTCGGTGGCCGCCTTCCTCAACGAAGGGTACTTTCCGCTCTGAAAATCGCGGAGAGCAGACTGCACTCTCTACTCTTCAATATGGTACAGTAAAAGCTTAGGCATGGCAAAGATGAAGGATATAGATGGACTCTATGAGGTTTCCTTGATACAATGGGCCGTTGAGCACGGTAGCGCCCCGTGCAACGCACGGGGTCCTGGATGGGCGAGTACCCTCGCGGTGCATGGCCTAATAGAACATATATACATACATACATACATACATACATACATACATACATACATATATACATATATACATATATACATATATACGTGCTAGAGGCGTTCAATTTAGTATGGCCTAGATAAAGAAGAAAGAGTTTGAAGTAGCCATAAGATACCGCCACTTGTGGCGGGTGGGCGCCAAGATGTCTAAGCACAGTCTTCAGCCACGACCAGATCAGACGGTTCAGAATCTGGCTGCGGGGAACCAAAACGATGCCCACTTTCAGCAGCGCGCGATCCAGATGGTTTTTCAGGAAGAGAAAGAGTGCACTCACTAACACGTCCAGAAAGGATAGAGTTAAAAATACGTGACTATGCCGATAGCAGGGTATAAAACACGACAATAAGCCGCAACGGTAACCTTATGGTTCTACTCCGACGAACTTTTGACTGACGTATCCTAACAATCAGACTCGTCCTTCGCCATCCGTTTCGCGGTTCTTTGCTCTTGCTTAAGGTAAGAATTGATGCGCCTCGGATAGAAATCCAACACTAGTGCATCAGGCGACCAGGTGCCATCTTCGGCCCCACTGCGGAAACCATTTTGGTCCTGTCCACCTAGCTACAAAGTCTGGCGGTCAAACCTGTAGTTGCCTGAACTGAGTGGACCGGGGTCTCTCCTGTGACTAAGCACACCTCTCGTTTTCGGTCCATGGCTACCGTTGCCGAGCATCAATCCTTTCGCCAGCTTCTGGAAAGGCTTGTCATCGAGGTCGATGAATTCTCCCGACATGCGAACCCTATCGTACCCTCCATCGTTAGCATGGTCAAGGGTCTTAGGGTGGACCTGAACATTCTTCTTGGACAGAATGAGTCTCATACCCAACCCTATCGAATCAAGCATGCAACCACAGCTGCACCACCGATAATAGACGATGACGTCCGCAGGACAGGAAGCCTCGGGCGGACGCAAGTGCGTATGGTGCAGGCTGCAGAGCAACTCGAGGTCACACTTCAAGACGGCTCCTCACAACCGTCACCGTCCTTGTCGCGGCAAGCCTCAGAGCCTCCTCCTCGCTCTTCGCATACCAGAAACCGCGTTCAAGGCCGCCCAAAAAGCGCAGGGGATATACATGGACAATCACAGAGTGAACGAAACTCGGACATACCAATCTCGCGAGACTCGAAGCATCAGCGAAACGGCATTGGGGTACCAAGCCATGTTCCTACCGTCCCTCCAACTTCACGATACACAGAACAAGAAGAGTCGGAGGCGGATCGATTTGTCGATGAAATGGTTGGCTGTCTAGAAGCGAATGTAGATCCAACTGGAATCCAAGTTCTGGACAAAGCGCTCCCGCTCGAAGTGTGCCCAGTTCGCTCGTGAAAGTGCGATATATGTCCCCAAAGACGTCCTCGAGGAATCGAGCATACCATACAAAATTGTTCGTCGGCATCGTGGGGAGATACTGGTCACGTTCCCGAACACATACCATCAAGGCTTTAGCGTTGGAGCTACTATCGCAGAGGCCGTGAATTACGCTGACGACGAGTGGGACCCAGAAAAGTGCAAAGCTTGTACGGAGCGTACCTGCCCGAACGGCTTCATTGGGCAAGACGTGATGGCGCTCTGTAGCGCTGGGGAAGAGCAACTGTCCGCTGGCGAAGGCGGCGGATCAGAGTCGATATCTAGCATATCTAGTGATTCAGCGTCGGAGACAAGTGGTGATCGAACTCGGCAGAAATGACCGTCGAAGCCGAACCCGTCAGAGACCAAAGTAGTCCGCACGGGTAAGGTTCGTCGATCGAAAGCAAAGAGCAAGGAAGCACCGGTCTTCCATAACCCTCCTGCAAAGAAGTCGGCCGTGGTTGCTCAGTTATCTACCAACTTGAACACGATCCTCTCAACGCCCAAGACTCCTCCTGCAGAGGATAAAGCCGATTGCGGATATGACGAAAGCCGCTGCGTGCTTCTGACCAAACTTTTCTATGCCATTGGAAGCCCGGAAGCTGTTTGTCAGCTCCATAACGCTTACAAGGCGTTGAGGACAGCAGGTTGCCATATATCTCCGTCAATGGATGACATCGCCGATGCAGTCCAAGCTCTTAATAAACTTAATGCTACCATTCATCTATATGCAATAATACGTCGATTCCACCTCGTATCGCTTTGTCACCATCGCAATGTTTTGCTGGCAGAGACTCGAGTAACGCGAGGCGGCAATGCACAGGAGTCTGGCAGATCTGAGACCGTAGCTCATCGGAAGCTAATGTCACATGCTTATCCGGGTTTGGAACCGGGCAGGTTGAAGCGAGGCAACGTCAAGGACAATTATGTCAAGAAGTCCCAGGCGTTGACACACCGACTTAAGATTGGACAGCGTTGGTCCATGCTAGCGAAGGCATTCGCACCTGGCATCCTTGCTCTCATTCCCATCCGAGGGGATTTCCAGCTCTCGAATTCGGAGTAAGTAGTTCAGAGTCTTTCCGGCCAGCTAGCTAATTCAGATCAGTTACGAAAAGCTTCCTGCTCCTACGATCGCAATTTTGATAGACGTCCTACAACGACACAGAGGCGGCTTTCTGCAGGAATTTAGCACATGTCTCGACTTTTTTGCTCTAGCCAATGCCGAAAATTCTCTCGTAAGGCAGGATGCTGACACTCTGAAACAGGAAGAATACGATTCACCGCGTCTAGTCGAGCTCTGCAAGTCGCAGCCGTGATGGTTAACGGAGAGGAGTGCCACAGAGGAGGATTACCGTACAGTACAGATAGGCTTCATGTGACGAAAACTTGCAGACATCGATCCACGCTCGCGAGGCTTGCGCTGGATCTGCTTCGGGGTAGATGACTCCACCAACGTCTTGGCGACCAGCCTCTAGATCTACGCCGCCTTATGGGGGAGCGCGCCACATCCCAACCCTGTGGTCGCGCCAGGGTCTTTTTTTAACCGTATTGACATCCCTGACTTGAGCAACTGCCACCCCCTCGGAATCCCATTTTTAGGCAAGCCGAAGTAGAGGGTGGGTCCAAAACCGGTCCGGCGACCTCGCATCCGGGGTTCCGTTTTCTCATACGGAGTCATGCACGAACGTAACTCAGAGCCCAAAACCGAGTTGAGATTCAGAGATCTGCAGGTAGTTTAAGTATACCCTCTAGAAAGGGCGGTTTTTCAGGGTCTTCGGCTCGCTCGCTGCCGCTGCGCGTTCGAACCCTCGCTTCTTAGCAGAGCAGTTAGTGATGCTCACCTCACTTTACCGCCAATTATTAGCCGGAGAGGGCGATGATGTAGCACTTCGTTACTAAGGACAGTCTCCAGACTTCCTATCAAACAAACAGTTCAGTTCCGAGCCTCTATTTGAAGTTGAACTGAAGCACTTTAGTTTACCTCGCGGTATATTTGAACCGGGATGTCAGTTCTAGTGGTAGAATTGAAGTTGACTCAGTTGAACTGAAGTTTAGTAGATAGTATGTCTAGAGTGAAGAAATAGCGTAAAAATACGGTAAATTTAAGTCTATATAGAAGATTTTCGTACGCCTAGACGACGTTTATATACCTAGGTATATACTTAAGAGTACTAAGTCGGCTAAAACGTCTAGATTCGTTAAGTAACTATTAATACTCGATGGAAGTTTTGGCCCGAAAAACCAGTTCTAGCATAGGTCATCGCAGAGGCGGTTCAGAATCTTAGTAGGATATAGCAGAACATCTTACAGTGTCTTTCTGTTTAATCCCAGAGCCGTAGCCGAAGCTCAGGATTCGACTTTTTGGAATATCCTTGGACAGGAACTCTTTCGGCAAGAGCACTGCATTGTTCCAGCACTCACTTTACCTCTGCTTTCTCCCCATAATACCACGTACTTAACCCATACGGCGCCATATTCACGGGTTTTAAAGGGTCGAGATTGTCAATAGAGCTTGAGCTGACTGGTACCGTACATAATCGGGAAGTACTGGTTATATTGATAGGAACCTGACTTCTTTTCCAAGTCAAATGCTCGAGCATCCAGCCGAGTAGAACAGAGTTGGAGCTGATCTGTCCAATACTCTTCCTGGGTCATACGAAGCTCGAGCAATGCTACCTGCTCAGGGAGTCCATGATATGGGTCTGTCTGGACGACCCGAGGCTCACATTCTCTCCAAGAGATATCTTCTGACGTGGTGTTCCATGTTGCGGTCGTCTCCTGCAGCGACTCCCAGTTTTCTTGTTGGAACTCGATTGGCCACGGAGATTGACATTGTGCCCTCAGAAGATCCAAGTCCGGCTCAAAGGAGTATTCATTGACGTCAGCGAAAAAGTCGGAGGAATCAGCTGTCATGTGTCCAGACCCTAGGTTGTTTCGATATAAGATCGCCGGTGGAGAGCTCGAAGGAAAGGTCCAATTCTCCCAAGTGGCATTAAGGTTGTCAGGGCCACCAACACAGAGCGCAACTTCGCTGTCTGGAGGCGTGATGCTGTAGATACTCATACTCGGACGGCAAGACTGGTCATCCATCGTTGTACGAAGTATCTCCCAAGAATCCCTCTAGCTTGACAAACAGGTTTTATGCTATACATTGCTTAGAATCATCCTTGTGCAGTTATCATCAAACAAGTTTCATGGGCTATGCTAACGATGTGCTACCAAAAAAAGATTACGATTTCAAAGGCGTCCGCGTGCAATACAGTATGATGCTATATTTAGCAAACTTGGCCCAGTTTCGGGGACCCAGGCGTATACTTGGATCAAGCAGACGGCTGAGGACTTCCTTTACACGACCGGTAACGGAATCTCAGGTGTCGGACGATCTGTCTATCTCGCACACGCACAAAAGTCTGTTCAATGCTGTATCGAGAGTACTAACTAGAAATGAAATGTAAAGAGATCAGCTGTAATGACGGCCCGCTTCGGATCTCGGACCGGATCTTGTCACTTTCACTCCGTGCCTCTTCTATTTATAGCTGCTTTTCTACTATACTTAAGGGGCTTTCACTGTCGGTATGCCTAGAAGTGTATCCCTACCTATCCAGTATGGGGCTAATCCGTTCGGAAAAGGGAGTCGACTTTCCGCCAATCTCGCACCCTCAACCTGTTAAGTCTGGTTGTCTGAGAATCTCGAGCTCAGAGAAGAGTTGCAATGGGAGCGAGAGCGCTTCTGGTATACTGGCCGACTTCGATATACTCGTTGCGCCCGAGGATATCTTAAGTCAGCCCAAAGACCTGCGACAAATTGATCATATGCCCGCCAGGTACAGTGAGAAGGACGAATGGGGGCTGGGCTTCGCCGCAGGTGACTCCAGTTCTTGCGAGAAGATAGTAGCCCATATTGAACTGGTACTTGGCTGTTACCATCATCTTTCGAGTGCTCGTCCTTTCCAACTAATGCTTCAACACACTTGTGATAACCTTGACTTTTCGAACATCATCAATGAACGCCTGCCATTGCAGCCAAGCCGTGTTGAATCTGTGCGCGTCTTGCGATGCGCTTGATTTCTGCAAGCTGTCTATAAACGCCAAAAGATCTGGGGTGTCCATACTCTGGACTTCCTCGTTATCAAGTATGAGCCATGAGAAACAGACGCCGTTCTAGTCCGGTGTGATGTGTGACCTAAGGTGATGTAGTTAATAAGGTCTCTGTTCGGCCGGAGGTATCCATAATCATAGTACGAGGCGCCCTAAGAGAGTACCGAGTTGCAGAATGCCTGTATCGTGTGAGTGATCCACCGGCTTCAAAGATACACAGTAGGCAACTGGAGCTACTGAAAGGCCATTTTTCGAAGTTTAAAAGCCATACTACATGTTTTTGCTGCTTGATGAGGGAGCCTGACAAAGTCTTTGATTGCGGCCACTCGTGCTGCAATGGGTGCATCGCTCTCTACGGTAACGCTCGCAAGAATGTTCGACATGGCTATCATCTCAAAGCATGTCTACTGTGCGGTGCGTCCATAAAAACTCCTGACTTCGAATTCATGCCGCCCACCGCAGGGCCGCGCGTCCTCAGCTTAGATGGTGGTGGCATTCGTGGAGTCATACCTTTGACGTTCTTAGTTGGACTTGGCCGGAGACTCAAGCCTTTGGAACTTCCATTAAGACACTTTTTCGACTATGTTTGCGGCACGTCAGCTGGTAAGTTCCTTGAAATGCAGATACGTATATACCCTGACACGATAAAGGGGGTCTTATTACTCTAGGTATATTCATTATGGAATGGACCCCAGAAGACTGTCTTCAGAAGTTCGAGGCAATGGCGCATCTAACACATACCACCGCTGGCAAGGCAATGATGCAGACTGAGATTTTCATAGTGAAGACGAAGACGAAGAATAAGAAGAAGAGAAGGAAGAGGAAGAAGAAGAAGGATGCGTTGCGGTATCAGCACTTTAGTGGCTGCTGGCCTTGAGATGATGGGGTGTCATACACATTCAGAATGCCTGCACCGCGCAGTCTAAATGCACGCCTTAACCTCGTTCCCCTTTTCCACTGAGCTTCGTGCGCCGTATCTAAACCCCTTCTCTCAGGTGTAACACTGCAGCATCTTCAAAAGTCATGCTAAAGTTTGCTCTCCCAGTGATTGTGACCTTTTTAGGCATAGCGACAAGCATGTCCCAGCAAGATGCTCGGTCACCTCGATTGGTCATGTACTATGATCAGTAAGCATATCCTGAAGCAACTTCAGGCGGCGCACAACACTAAACGGGCATCAGATGGCATCCGGATGCCTCGATGGATCTGATATGTTCCAAAGGAATCACGCATGTTATATTGTCGTTCATGCTAAGCCACCACCTTAACAACGAAACACTCGATCCACTGTGGACGGCTAATGAACCTAGCCATAATTGGCATGTCAATGCGTTGAAAAGCCTGAAAGTGAATTGCCCCGATGTCAAAGTCAGTCTTGCGGTTGGCGGATGGAACGACGACCCCGAAATCGGTTGGCGGAAGACCATAGAGAGCGACGCTAGTCTCTCTTTGTTCGTACATAATCTCCACAGAGTTCTCTATGGCGATTTCCCCATATTCGAAAACCATCAATTCGATGGAGTTGGTAAGCAAGTCCCTTCAAACTTCCTGTTGGGATGGCCTATTGACAGTTGCTACCAAGTATATCCACCGGTACATCACTTCATGAGTCGAGGATCACTACAGTATGTCTCACTGGCTGTACTAACTCATTGCTGACAGTAACATCAGTCTCGTCCGTTCGCATCTCCGACAATACCGAAGTTCGCGATATGCTCGACGGCTGGATGGATGTGCATCTTGCTAATTCAACTCGATTCTCTTTCGCACGCATTGGCGGACGATTCACTTTTTTCCGAGACGACGAGTCTTATGTAAAGCCCAAGAGGCCGCTTCAGTTCGTTCCAGGGCATGGGACGCATTGGTTCAAGACGAGCGGCACATGGTTTCGATATCGTAATGTGGAAGAGCACGCGCCGAGTCCACGGCAAGTAACGTACATCAGTTGCTGGGGGCGGTCCCAAAGACCAGTGCGGAGTTTTCTCAACACATGTCGGGAACAGTATCTAAAGGATATTGCAAAGAAAACGCTTGTCTATGAGAATCGCGATAGATCTTGGATAAAGGCGCGAGCCAGGAGGACTCGACAGCTACATACCATTATACTCGATAAATCAGTGAAGGAAACGTGGCTTCGTGATATCGAGCAGTTTCTCGATCCTAAGACTCGGGCCCAATACATGGATACCGGTCCACCTGGGACAGGGAAGACCAGTGCGACGTTGGCAATCGCAGACCGCTTTGGAACCGACGTGTACAAGCTAAATCTTGGTGCCGGCTTACAGAGCTCAGAGCTGAACAAACTCCTTGACGAGGTTCCTGAACGCTCTCTTCTCCTAGCTGAGGATATAGACGCCGTAACTTCAGCTCAAGCACGAACCTCCCACAATGAAAACGATCCCTCCCCTGGGAATACACAGCCAGCTAAAACAGAGTCAACTACGATCAGCTTGTCAGATCTATTGAATCTTATGGATGGCGTCGCGTCTGTAGAGGGTGTGTTACTTATTCTTACCACGAATCATCCTGAAAAGTTGGATGCTGCCCTTGTGCGTCCTGGACGCATAGATCAGATGATCGAACTTGGTCTCACAACCTCAGAAGTCAACCATGATCTCTTCCATAACTTCTACAAGCAGGTGTGCGAGAGCGCTGCTGAAAATGACAACTTTTACAATGTGAGTTCGTTGGCCAAGGAATTTGCCGGGAAAGTTCCGCAGAATGAGTTCTCTCCCGCGGAAGTGCTGTCTCTCTTTCAGGAAAATATGCGCGCGCCACAGGCTGCAGTAGATGGCGCAGAGGACTGGATGGCCAAAATCAGGCAAGGCAGGCAGAAATGAAACCCCGATCTTCAGTCAGAATGCATGTAATCAATGATAAGCGCCTAGTGGTCGCAGAGAGCAGAGCTAGGGTCGAGGACATTCTCTGTGAGCCTGGTGCTGCAGATCGGACTGTGCTCTTCCTCAAGGAATGTCGTGACACTATCACACTAACCCAGAGAGTAGCCACTGGTGAAGGGGGCTGTACTTCAGGCTAGAGCCTGCATCTTTTGTACACAAGCACACTTGATTGGCCACTGATCGTACCGAAGATGTTTTTATTCTCAAGAACGTGAGGCATCCGCATGATTACAAATAAATCGATAGCACACTCTGTGCAGCAGAGATTAGGGCTGAACATCGTGCTATGGCAACAGCTTCAAACACAAGTGGCCCTTACGAGAATGCCCTCATCCATGACCCGTAACATACATATCCGGCGGCTGAGTTTACCGAGAGACTAGGAAAGAAGATTACTCGACACAGCCAACCCTCCGTCATCTCTACTACTATCATCCATCCATACCATTGTATTATCTGAGCTGGGCCATGACAACGAGATGTTCGTATATGCACCATGCGGCACTCTTAATGCATGATAGGGGTAAGTTGTGCTTGATCTCAAGTTAGGATCCACTTGTGGCAGGTCCATGGAATAATAGTCGTCTTGTGGCGTCAGAAAATTATACTCTGACACATTTTTAGGAAATAATTGCTGGGACCAAAGATTTTGTCTGTGTTGAGATAGCCAGCTACCATCATTGAAGACGGAAGCAGCAGCAGCACCCATTCCGGACATGTCCACCAAGGACGAGTCGGCTTCGCAGACCACGTTGACAGGATGTTCCTGGTGGGTCAGCTGGTGAACGTCCACCGAGGCCTGATTTCTAGAATCGCGCATCAGAGGTGTTTCTGGTATCCTACTGGCCCCGATGTTAGCATCGCTGGTGTTTGTTTCGTGGTCATCGGACTCCGCCCGGTTGTGCAACGCGTCGTTCTCTTTCTCTATCATGGAGCCATTCTCATTGGGTTTCGGACTGGTGGTGAGCTCTAGGCTGTCCACGCATCCTTTGGCTGGTTGCTCTCCTTGTTTAGTTCTGGATTTGCGACATTCGGTCATGTTGGCTACCGCATGTTGAAAATCTTGATGTAGTTGCGCGAGCGTTTCCTTGGACTCTGCGATTCTTTTGGTGGTATCTACGATTTTTTGGCATACTGTTCCAACTCTCTCATAGGGCTGTGTTCCTGCATCTTCCATGTTGGCTATCGCGTCTTCAAATCCTTGCTGTAGTTGCGTGAGCGCTTCCTGAGACTCTGCGATTCCTTCACTAGTATCTACGATTTTTTGGCATACCGTGCCAGCTGTCACATACAGCAGTATTCCTGCATCGCTCGTTCGAGATGGCGCCGTGATCGCAGGACCAAGTATAGTCGTCGAGACATCCGGTGGAAGACTAGCGCGTGCGGGCTCTGGTTGCGCATCCACTTCGACCGTGCCTGGCCGACGGAACAATGGCGAGTCAGGAGCTGCCGCGGAGCTGCTTACAAAGTCTGGCGATTCTGGAGACGATGATGACCAGTCTGAATTTGCAAGATGTGAATCCGCAAGATGCGAAGGGGCTGCTGTGGGTGGGTTGTCGAGACGTCTCGGCGATTCTGGTAATGGCCCTGCGAGCGTCACCAGCGGGCCATTGGTCTGTTGTTCGTTGTTGGGACACCGTAGCTTAACAGTGGTTGTGCTTGACGAGTCGATTTCCTCACGCACCTGCAGAATTCTCTCGTTCATCGAATGCTTCCGCAGACTCCATTGGATGTTTTCTTTCAGTCCTACCCCGATTTCGACTACGATCCTTCTCTTCCTCTTTCGTATGCCAACTTGCGAAGACACAAAGAATGGCATCGTGATAGTGTCGCATCAAACGAGGCGTGGAATCAGTACCAAGAGGCACTGAAAAGCGAGTTGTACATGTGGTACGGTGCCGAGAGCGACTTGACAGCCTGGCATGCTCTTCGCTAATATACATGTGGCTTTACACTGCTTGTCCCCGGTCTTTCTGGTCGGATCCAGTCTTCCTTGCCGTATGCTTCCTTACGCTTTGATAGGGGCGGAAGTCGAGCTCTTCAACCACAACTCCTCGGTCTGCCTCTTGGCAGACAGCCCTACGGATAGCTTGATTGGTCAACTTATCAACACACACTGTTGTGTAATGTTAGAAAGTGCTTCACCTTCTTCTGAGCAGCACTTACACGACACTATGGTACGGCCTTTGCGCTCGTGCAGCTCGTGCGCAATAACACATGGCGTATCCATAGCGCAGAAGGTCTGCGTGATCCGAAGACCAAGGCGTTTGATATCTCCCTTGACCGTTTTCCGCGATAGGAACTCGCCACAGACGAAAAGCTGTATGTTGAGGATCTGCTTCCCCGTCAGCGGAGCCTGGTTAAGCGATATTACCAAAGCTTACCAAGTCGCGATCTCTTGCGAGTAAGGATTGCATAGTCTCCTGTACCCACGCCATGTGGACTGTCGCATAGGTTAGTTATCTCGCTTTGGAGTTTCTCAACTACTGAGCGACTCACGCTCGCAATCCATTTGCCAAAACAATTTGACTCCTCGCGCCTTGGCGTCGTGTGCATCGTAGTTGTCGAGCAGTTGCGCTACGTAGCCGATCTGGCCAATGATTCCAGTCCCTGTCGCGAAGAGTAAGACTGTCCCATACCCGCTCAAGTCCAATTCACGCCCGAAGGGGCCTTCGACAATTGCGCTGTAGCCTACGGCAGCCTTCAGCTGAGGTCGTGAGAGCTGACGAGTGAACCCTTTCCTTCTTTGAGCAATAATTGTAATGATCGTCTTGTCATGCTCTTGCAATGTCTGGTATATGTAGAATGGGTGAGACTCCAGGAAGGCCAGCGAGCTGGCACTAGGAACAGTAATATACACGTACTGTCCCGCACGCGGCTTCCATGAGCGAGCCAAACAAATATGCAACTGGACTGTGTCGGTCAGCAGTATATCATTGTGACCTGTGCGATGATAGACAACCTCATGCATTGTAGCACAGGGCTTTGCACCGCCTCGTGCAACGTTGCGGTACAGTGCATAGGCAAGGCGCATCATGTTTACGGACAGGTAGATGCCAGCCGCAACCACAAGATACAGCAGCGGCGGCTTGTGATATTCCGAGTTATTAAGATGTACTCGCACAGCAATACAAACTGCGAGGAACAGAACCACGTGGGCCTTCATGAACCATTCGTAGAAGTATACGCGGATCGGACCCACAGACGATAGTAGTAGGAGTGCCATTCCAGCTGTAGCCTGTTCCACAACGGTCAGAACGAGACAAGACTCAACCGGAAGACCTACTGTGAGGGGAGCCACGTTTGGAGCTTGATTCATGGGGTGAGTCTGCAGAGCGAGAGCAATCCCGGCGTGGATGGCGGCTTCCAAGATGGCCAGGACTCCAAGAAGATAATGCACACGGAAGTATAGTGGCAAGGGAACCAGAGCAAGATCAGCCACTGCATTCATTCGAGCCCCCATGGCAAGACATGCTACATTAATGACAGACATGCGTGCTGTCCGGCGCGAGACATCGGAGTAACCGTGTACATGCACGGCAGTCGATAACACGTTGATGAGGAAGAGTAGGACCAGTACTGTCGCGTGTGAGTGTGGAATCGAGTGCAGCAGCCGAATAACCTGCCCCGTCTTATGGCAAGCGCGGCGAAACCATCTAGCTACTGGGCGTGGGTAGAGTGAGCGTACAACAGAGAGACATAAAGATGTGGCGAGGATAACAGCTATTGCACCGCCAAGAACGATTGAGTACCAGAACGTGAAGTCCGCGCTCTGGAGCTCCATAGCAAGTCTAAAGCGCAGCAGCAGTAACCGTCGCTTTTCGAGTGAGCTGGTGAATCCATTAAAGGAGTGCTCTAGCCAGGGTCAGTATTTGGCCCTGTTCTATTTAAGGAGCTGGCCTTCACCAGGTAGGAGCATATACAATCGGATTTAATCCAGGGTCCTAGATTAGGATTGTATATACCTAAGTATAGCCCAAAATAAGGCCCCGGCTATACTTAGTCCGTTCTCCACAGTAGCTGCAAGCGTTCTGCAATCGTTCCATGCTAGCTACTGCAATGTCTGATGCTCGCTGGATCGAGTCGCAATACGTACGATACATGCGGATCTGCTGCGCCAAGTTCATGTTTTTCTCTACCAGCCTCTCGCAGCATCTTTCGGGCGATATTGTTGTTCGCAGGATCGTTCGTGTCTCATAATGATAGCAGACATAAATACACTGCACTGGTTGTGGTCCGGCCCATTTTTCTTCCTTGTACTAAAGATAGCCGTAATGTGGAAGGGCGCTCAAGACGCTGCACACGTTGCGCCACTGTCTATCCCCCAAGAGATGATAGGGTGTCAGACACATTCCGAATCCTGCACCGCGCAGTCTAAATGAACGCCCCAACCTCGTTCCCCTCTTCCACTGAGCTTCGTACGCCGTATCTAAACCCCTTCTCTCAAGCGTAACACTGCAGCATCTTCAAAAGTCGTGCTAAAGTTTGCTCTCCCAGTGATTCTGACCTTCTTAGGCATAGCGAGAAGCGTGTCCCAGCAAGATGGTCAGTCACCTCGATTGGTCATGTACTATGATCAGTAAGCATATCCTGGAGCAACTTCAGGCGGCGCACAATACTAAACGGGCATCAGATGGCATCCAGATGCCTCGATGGATTTGATATGTTCCAAAGGAATCACGCATATTATATTGTCGTTCATGCTGTGCTACCAGGCTAAGGAGCTAATTATCGTGACGTAGGACAGCTGTAGGAAGATGCAGCAAACTAACAACTACTCAACATTGACGCCATTTCAGAGAGTTTTCCCATCTACCGTGGACGACCCGTAGCGAATTCCGTGATCTTTCGAGCGCCCCTGGAATGTAGAAATGAGCATGCACACAGTGGGAAGTATCGATGGATCATGCCTGATGCCACACGCCCTCTCTTGGTTCCTGTAGTGATGAGAGCTACAGGGCGCGCAGGACGCCTCTCTGGGATATCGACGTTTGAGGCTCAGTATTCTGGGCGAGTCTTCGTTATCGTACGGCACTGTGCCTTTCGACTATCTTTAATTTGCTATCCAGGATTCTAGACTGCCAAGATTTTGGCGAGTAAACAGTGGCGCCAGTGTGCGCTATGGCGGAGGACTCAGTAAACAATACAGTGCTTGTCCTCCATCAATCACAGCGTCCGCTAGTAAGAAAGTACAGTGCACCATGCAAATGATACAAACGATAGGGGCGTCTTTTAAATCCCGCTTGTGATTATTTGCACCTGTCTAGCGAGGCTGACTTTGTGTTATAAAATCAGGCAGTTCTACTATCTTTGAGAAGCTCTTGTACCACCCAGGAGCTTATCGCCACCTTCTAGACAACGCTTGTACCTACTTACATCCTGAAACATGACTACAGAGGCACAAATTCTTGAAGCAGCACGCCGTCTCAATAAGGTGACATTCAAAACACCTCACTCACCACACAGGGGAGTAAGTGAATTAGCAGCAGGGTTCTCGCCCTCCGAGACTGTCAGTTTAGAGTCTCTAATATGCTCTATACGCGACAGAGATACTCGCAGCTCACAGGGCAAGATCTCGATTCTTGAAAGTGCCAAGGAGATTGTACGGCAATTGGAGAGCCCAGACGGGCGAGCAATGGAACTTCTCATGTCATTCTCCATCGTACCGACCTTGAAGATCGCTATGGATATGGGTGTCTTCAAGATGCTAGCCATCCGTAGCCGAATAACAGCATCCGAGATTGCACATCAAGCCAAAGCAGAGGAGGAGTTTGTTGGTAAGCTCGGGACAATCTATCTGTATGCTAAGCCGTCTGACACAATCAGTCCGGATAATGCGCGTACTTGTATCTATCGGTGTAGTTACCATTCTCTCTGTCCGTACATATGGATCGACCCGGCTCTCCGATTTCTTCACTGTACCAGCAAATGCTGCTGGGATATGTGTTGTTAACGACCAAGCCCTTCGTGCTGTGTCACGGTTCTCCGAGTACGCCGCCGCCCACTCCTACCACAACCCGACAAACACGCTTACAGGCCCTTTCCAATTTGCACTTAACACCTTTGAATCCTGGTTCTCCTGGCTCTCCACACGCCCTCACGAAGCTGCAAACTTTAACCTGTTCATGACTGGCTTCCGCAACAGCAAGCCTGCTTGGCCCATGCAATTTCCCGCAGAGAGCATCATCTTCAGCGGTATTCCTTCTAGCCAGGACAGCAGCGTCACAGTTGTTGACGTTGGCGGCGGCTTTGGCCATGACCTAAGTCTCTTTGCCGAGAAGAGTACACGCAAGCCTGGAAGACTCGTCTGTCAAGACCAAGAATCTGTCATAGCTACCGTCCCGTCAGAGCTAGCTGCTGGGATCGAATTTGTCGCACACGACTTCTTTAGAGAACAGCCAGTGAGGGGTGCCCGAGCGTATTTGCTTAAGCACATCTGCCATGACTGGCCACATGCCCTGGCACTCTCGATCCTGAAAAATATCAAGGTTGCTATGGAGCCTGGGTACTCCAAGATATTGATTATGGATCTGGTGATGCCGGAGGGAAAGGTGCCGCTGGCTGCTGCAAGTCTTGATGTCGCTATGATGACGGGCTTCTCTGGGGCTGAGAGAGAAGAAAAACTATGGATGGAATTAGTGGACGATGCAGGACTGAGCGTGAGGAAAATCTGGAAGGGGCAGGATGGAGATGGACTATTAGAGGTTGTTCTGGAAGAAGACAAAGACGACATAACTACAAAGCCTAGACTGACAATAGCGGGTTGAGATAACTGGTGGCAGTGCGCGTAGGATCTGGCAATGTTAGATTGCAACTCTTCTGATAGGGCTTGAATAGAGCTGGGATATTATCCTTACAACATCTCCCGCGAGACATTCCCTGATCATAAGATTGACACATATGGCGCTCGTCCACGTCGCCACATTAACTTCAACTACGACAGACTGCAAATAGAGTCTAGTCATATGCTACAAGTGATGTCACAGCTCACGGTATATTGGATTTTGGAATGCAGACCATTCAGCATCATTCATACCTAGCAAAACGACCGCGCTACACGAGCATCATGTCTCAAGCAAGCTCGCAAGATGGTAACAAGTATCTGATCAGCCACTAGGGCACCCTTTGCTTCTCTGACACGCTCTACGAGATTCTCCCATGACACTCGCGTGTTTCGGTGGTACCTGTGCATGTTCCCGTTGTCAACCCCAGACCTTAACACCGGCACCAGGGCTATCAGGTCTGCGTAGAGGCCTGTATTGTTCAGTTGCGGGAAGAACAGTCCTCGTGTATCTTGAACGAGATGAGTGCGGAAATGTGCTAGATAATTGTCGTGTCGCAAGAACGTCTGACGACATGGTCCTTCTTTTCGATGGCGGCCAATATCAGAGGTTCTTAACATGATATCACAAGTGAATGTGCGTTCCTGGTCGTGTGTCTCCTGGTGACGCTTTAGATGCTCTAATTTGCTGAATTTCCGACCACAATGGACTCCTTTTACCCTCTTAGAACAGATGAACTGTCTCCGGGGCTGAACAGTTATGACGCCAGAGCATTTTTGCTTCTGCACCTTCATATTGGAAAACATATCAAGATTGCGCGAGTAGTGTTCCCACATCGTTTCTACGTTGTATACTTCTCGACTTTTACCGGCCCCAGAGGTAGAAGATGCCGATGAGTTCGTATTAGCTGCACTCTGAGTAAGACTGCACTCAGTCCTGTGCAAAGTCACACCAGACTGGCAGTGCGATCTGCCAACAGCAATCCCCAGTCCCTCCGTACATACGTCGTCTATAACATGTGGCGATGGACAAATAGAACAGCCATCAAGATTAAGCTGCGAGTTTCGGTAGGTGACAGTATACGGACTGGAGGGTTGATTCTCGGGCCACTGGCAAGGTGAGCTGCCAAACTGCTCACCTAGATACATAGTCAGTAGAGTATGAATCCGCCTCTGGTCTCGTCCACCACGTACCTGAAACAGAGAAGTGAATTGTTGACATGACGTCTATCAACCATGAAATAATACCACTATGCTATGCTGTATTATAAGCGAAGGCCTAAGACGCTTTACAGTAAATTGTATCTACACCGCAGTAGGATATACTAGGCTCCAGGATTTACAGGGTTAGTGGAGCCGTCTAGATACTGAGCCGTTAAACCCACGATACTGAGCCATGACATCCACCAAGTCATCGCCGCTCTCCAATCGGCTAGGCCATGCTGAGCCATAGATATATCTGAGCCAAACCATGTCAGTCGCCTTGGCTATACTAATGATAACTATACTGGAACAGTGCATATGTGCTATCAGGCTCGCAGGAGCTGCTCCTCCGGTCTACGGGTGCTATGTAGGCCAATGGAGACAAACACGCAACCATGCTCGCAACAGAGCGCTTCACGCTGGAGTTAAGACCGCTGGTATGGATATCATATATCTTCAGCGTATGGCTCATGCGAGACTGTCCATTCGACAGTGCCGCAGTCACTCGAAAGAATGGAGCACTCCGCTGCCGACCCTTCAAAGCCACAGTATTCTTCACATCTGATAAGGCAGACGCCTGTTGGAGCTACGACGAAGTCGAGCCAGTCCTGTAAGATTGCGAAAGATTGCAAGACCTTTCCGCACAAAGCGCAGGCTATCCTTGCTCAACGGTTCACGCAGCGGCTCGCAGACCCATATCTTACTGGGCAGGAGAGTGAAGAGCTTCCTGCGCGCCCTCATCACTGCAAGGTATAATGCAGTTTATCAGCGAAATGCCACACAGCGTTGGGTACGTGGAGCCTGCGCCCTTTCAATGTGGGAACGTCTGTAGAGTAAAGCATGACAAAGCTGATTGACGGTCCTGTCTAGTCTAGCTAAGTAAGACCTGAGCAACACGCATGTACTCTGATTTAGTCCGGGTTCCCATTCATCGCTCTCGCTCCGAGGCAAGTCTCTAGGCTGGCTCGGAGCATCTTCTGGTGTAACGAGCCGGTCGAAGTCGGCTAGGATCTGACGAAGGCTCTCTACCACGGCTTGAACCTCTGCTGCAAGGAATGATTTTGCCTGGCAGCTTGACCAGAAGTGGTCTCGCTCCCACTTCACGGAGGATCAGCCGGCTTGGGTTAAGAGATAGGCAGGAAACTGGGTGGCTTCTTGGACCTGAACAATCCCATATCGGGTGAAGTGAACAGCTAATGCTAGAGATGAAATTTATGGCATAGAGATGTAGCACGAGTCCTACATATAACAGGTATGATGACTCGAATGGAAACGTTTGAAGATGGAATTGACAAAATCGGGACCGTGGACCGAATCAAGGCATTGCTATAGCTGCACTTGGATGTCCCCATGAGTCTCTGAAGCTGAATCCTGCATTCTCACAGCGCGGATCATATCGGCCGCTATTCCCAATGCCCGCTGGAGCTCACTGTTCTGTTGTTGCAACTTGTCGTTTTCTCGTTCAAGTTGTGTCATCCGCGTCCCATCCTTCACGGTCATCGATGCTTGATCCGAATTCTCAGACAAGGCATAGTGAGAGAGAATCTCCGTATAGGCATCTCCTAGCTCGCGGTATAGGCTTTGGCATTTGCTGGCGATCTCGTTGCGGTCGTGCACAGCCTCCTGGCAAAGGACGTGAAGGCGTCGGTTCTCTCGGTCTACTTGCATTCGACTTCTTTTCTCTTCTTTTCGAATGGTGAGCAACTGGAGAATTGATGTACGACAATTTTGAATACATAGGCTTGCTTTGTAAAGCTCTACATTGGCTCGAGTAATGGCCTCGTCGGGGTGCTCTCTCATTGACATCCTAGAGAACCACTTAAGCACTGTCGTATGGGTGATTCTGCGCGACTCACACTTCTCTGCTGTATTGATGCTGTAAATCTGTATCTAGAAACTGTGGATGACCGGAAAGGCAGACTAATCATCTGCTGGTGGATCTGTGGGAGTGCCCGCTTTCTTGATCCCGAAACGAAGCCCTCACGGCATTTGCCATCCATGAACTGGAAACCAGGGCTGGCCTACTAAATATAGAATATAGTGCCACGCCATATTGCATGCACAGCGGACAGCTTTCGACATACCTCCTGTTTTTGGCAACACATCATCGGCACAGCCCAGACGACGTTGAACAGACCGCATGAACATGGCCATGCCTAGTCAGACAAGTATAACATAGATCAAGCGGGTAGGTAGGCTGTTGCTGCTGTCCAGTACATCTTGGGCCACCAATGGGTCGTATCCCTATACCATTCCGGCTGTCCTAGGGATGATCGCTCACGGCGCTTACTGGCACTTTGGCGATAGCGCCTGCAGTTCTTTCTTCACTGATAAAGGTGTCTTCAAGGAATACGTTCAGCTGTTTCTCAACAGGTCCCTACTATCCGAGAGTACTTGCACAGCAATGAGTCTAAGCTGCGGGGATTCCTGACGCAAGGGGTTTTCCCGCCTCATTACTGAATCGTTAGCTAGCATTGAATTGTCGAAGACTAGCTGAAAGTCAACGCCCTTAGGAGGGCGCAGGGAGTTTATGCAAAGATGATCTTTGGCACCACGCATAATCCTGTAGACTTTGCAAGCAAGGAGGAGGTGAGTACGATTACTTGGCACACTGCGACGTAGAGTCAGACGATAGAACCGCTGGAGAAGGCGGATGAGTCGAGGACGTCTATAAATGAAGTACAAAGAACGCATGATGAGATTCGCGATACCAAACTCTTTCCAATATCTAGACTTATCCAGGCGGGACTGTCTACCAGTAGCTCTACAAACCATGCTGCCAGAATCAGAGGTGACAGACATGGTAAGCTACAGATTGTGAAGAACGCTATGGAACTGATAACAGTGCAGCTCCATGATGCATTCATTCGTATCGATCGCGACGTTCAGCAGAGCTGGCTTCCGGTTCGTACAACTTTGCAACACTTTTACAGCCAGCTTCGCGATGCCACGGGTGAACTAGTTTCTCAAGTAGCGCAGCTTCACGAGGCCAATGCTGCGCTCGCCAGGAACAATGAGAGTTTGCTTAGGGAGATAGAAACGCTCCATCTCACGATCGACCCGGACTATCTTGCACAGGCTTCCGAGACTCAATCGTCGCCTACATCAACTGCGGGGTTGCAGAGGGTGGGACCTACCCTGCGTCCTCGAAACGGACGAAATCGCCCCCGCCAAGTTTTACCAAAAATTCCGGAAGGCGGGCCGGGAGAGCCAGTAAAAGCTACCGAAAGCCTTGAGCAGAGTAAACAGCTGCTCGATGGAGAAACAGACGTGAGCATATACAATCGGATACAATCCGAGGTCCTAGATTAGGATTGTATGATTAGTCATCCCAAAAGTACGGATTGAGCTTGGAATGTGTTAGATTGAATAAAGTAGGGTATATACCTAAGTATAGCCGGGGGCCTTATTTTAGTCTCTATTGAGGCATGATTTCTGCCTAAGGCCCAAACGTTAGCCTTAGGCCTTAATACTGAAGCCTTAGGCCTAAAGGATGCCTAAATATAGCCTAAAATAAGGCCCCCGGCTATACTTAGGACTACGATTTGTGGACTCGGATTCTCCAGTCCCTCACCGGCGCTATTGATACTTGTGTTGAGAATTATAATTAGCAACTGTCGTCGATCTACCGCAGTCGTATCTGCACTGAATCCATCTTCTCATCATAGGGTCTAGGTTTTACGATAGGCTGCTTCTGGGTGGAAGTCGCTAGGCTGGCGATGCTTAAAGGTGTAGTGCGGTATGATCCGGCACTAGTGCAGACATGCTAGCCCGGGGTAAAGCCGCTCTTGGCAGCAAGTTGTTGCCAAGAGCAGCCCCACCCCGGGCGCTACTTTGTATTACGAACAAGGGAACCGGAAGGAGTGACTTCGTTACAGTACTGTTGCCAGGACACTCCTTGCCGGACCAGCACTCCGATTGCCCAGTGGAGCAGGGATCCTGTAGACTGTCCATCAGCTACGCTCCGCGCCAGAGCATGCCTGAAACCAAGCTGTGGACGGACGTCTTGACCCTTGATAGACTCGCAGACTGGCGGCTGGTGTGCGACAAAGCAGCACTGGCACTAATTACTGATCGTCGTATACGGGATCAAAAATAAGTTTTCCTGCCTCCCAACCTGGCATTCCGATTCAAGATATGCCATTTTCGACCAGAGAATCTTTAATCTTAACATACCTTCATCGCATAGGTATCCCAGCGTGAGTAGGGATCGGAACCTAACATCCATGCTGGACTCGTTGGATTGCTTCGATGTATGGGTGCATGGATTGCCGCCAAGAGCTTCGAGGATTTTGACAAGCTGAAAATTATCATGTTAATATATGAGGCTTTGTATAGGCAACTGGCTTGCGACCTAGGTCACATATCTCCAGGTTGGCAGATCACATTGATGATATTTTGGTACCGAGCACGTGGAATGATTTCATAAGTCGAAGTATCATTCGTCACGGGATTTAGCAAAGCACTAATCTTTAGCAGCTACATATACGGTATTCACAGCAGAGCGGCTCTAAAGGTGTCCAGAAGCATGCTCACAAACGTTCTCTCGTATCATGAGGTCATGCCAGCGTACTTGGACTTTATTTTAGCATTCGGGTTGAAGTACGAACCAGATGATCTCAAATTCAGTGCCTTCATGGAGCAGACTACTCTATCAGCACCACGTGGACCTGTCACAACAGAGCTAGGCCGAAGCGGACGGCAGTTCCAGCTATGTTACAATCTACGGACCGCGACCAAGAAATCTGAGGAGAACGGCTTGGGTAATCATCAGGAATGGTCCATCCAACCAGCTGCAATCCACCATCAGTTTGATGTAATCGAAGGCACTACCCTCTGGATAGTCACAAAAGGGGGTCGCGATTTATACCACCGTTATAAGGATTTCACTGCATCAAGCGTTCGGCCAAGTGGCTTGGCTTTCACATCACCAGAAGAGTGCCTGCGATCGAGCCTCTCAACACATCTAATGTTCTGTCGTTGGGCTACGGAGGGATGGCGATGGTTCTTGAAGTGGCTTGAAATGACTGTTGAGGAAGAGGTAGGGCAAAGTACTCGCAGACAAAGCCGCAGGAATCGTCATTGCATTGGAGACGAATGTGGATATCTTGACCTTACTTCGCGAATACTACTGTAAGCTGGTCAGCAGACATGATTATCCATCAGCCTTGATTTCGTACTTTCAGGGTGACTAATCATACAATCCTAATCCAAGCCCACGAATTGTATCCGATTGTATATGGAGAAGTTGCAGCCGCAGATATCTATATCAACCGGAGACAAGAGTGGTCAGAGTTGCAATGCTGCAATCCGAATCCATTCAAGCTCAATCTGAGCTCAAATTTTGAGCCTGTCGCAAGATGCACGTCCAAAGAGAGAGCGAGGTTAATGCTTGAATGTACGGTTCCACGGCTGTTGAAGAGCAATCGTCTCGCAAGTCGCTCGAGAATGACTCCGGAAACGTTGGCAACTAATTCCATTACATCACCGTCAGCATTCTGGACGAATGCATTCAGTACCTCGTAAACAGCTGGACTTCAGTCTATACAGCGTATGGCATCACAGAATACTTTTTGAACGAGGTCATGAATGGGGTCTACATCTAGATATTTTGACTGGTCTCGAGTTCCCCCATGTCAAGGAACCGTCTCGTTCAGCTCACTTAGCTAGGAGATCCACTTCTCGAAATGAATGCTATCATGGACAGATTCCTGCTTCGACAAGGATCAAGAAAAAGAAGACCTATTATCGAAAGCGAACTTTGTAGGCCAAATATCCTCTTCAAGTCTTGTGCTAGGGCTTAGACGATCTGAATTCGGATCAATTTCGTGAGACCGGAGTCGACGTATTGAGGGTTGCATTTGCATCTGTGCGAGGCAATATCAGCATTGCGTGGCTTTCCCGCATGTGAGCTGGATAATTACCTCGCGGATTGAGGAGACTGTCATCGCCGTCCAAGGGAGTCTCTGCAAACTACCCGACAAATCTCAAATGAAGAATTCATTTCCATGCTTGCATCGTGACGAATGGGACTGTTGCTGGTCCTGAGGCGAACGCGAAAAGAGTACCAACGATTTACCAAATGAATCTGCTCATTCCCCGCACAACGCGCACTGGTCGATCATCCTCTTTAACGGCGTCAGGGAAGCCATTAAACGATTCCCGCATTCGATAACTGAAGACTGTGAATGTCCATCCCTGCAAGTACATAGCGATAGCCCCATCTCTGATTCTTTCGTCGCCCCACGAAGGGAAGACCGAAAAGTCTACGGATCTCTATCCACCCAGGCTCTAGTTCGACTCGGACATGATATGCTAGCTTTGGAGTTATACGATAAAGAAGTTCCCCATCCCCCGTGTCAAAGGTCTTTAGTAAGGTGCAAGCCAGGGCTGTGCCCTCAGGGCAGAAGACAAGACGCCTAGGTTTGCATTGCATACATGTTAGAAGATGATCTTCGTAACGGGTAATGATTGATATCTCGTACTCGGTAGGCCCTCGAGAAATTGATCTGACAATTTGAGGTAAGAAATGGACCGTGGGAGCAGCCATGCTTGTCAGTAACTCGTTGTTAGCATGTAACTACTCGAAGCGTATGGTGAGACGAATCTATATAAGGTAGGCTTACCTGTCCACTACCCTTGCGTGATTGATCCTGACATTTCACACCACTCTCCTTGTGTAGACTGTTATCCACACCATCCAGTATAATGGTAGGAGACATGAATACACTGCACTGGTTGTGGTCCGGCCCATTTTTCTTCCCGGTGCTAAAGATAGCCGTAATGTGGAAGGGCGCTTAAGACGCTTCACACATTACGCCCCTGTCTATCCCTGCGCGTGCACTAGTCCATACTTCTCCCCGTGTGCCCCGGGCCCACGGAAAGCGGCCGTGGCGTCATCCATGCATCTATACCCTCCCATCCACCAAAGTGTACTTTCGGGACATACTGCAAGCTGCCAGGCTCACTTCGGACTGAACGCGACATATGCAGGCCTTGGATGTAGCAGAAAGATGAATGAGGGTAACCTAGAACAAGTCACGGGTAGAGAGTATAACGAGAATAACGAAATGTACACGACGGTCTCTACAACATATGTCTAAGGAAGATTGAGCTATAATCAAGCTGTGTTCGCGACGATCTAGTGCTTTTGCCCGTCTCCAGTTGAACTGTTAAACCCCTTGAACTGCATTGGTGATTTTGCTTCTAGAGCCTCGGCTTCGGATCTCTTTAGCCTCATCCGCTTCCCTCGGACAATGTCATCGCTTGCAACATCGCAGGAAATGGTTTTCCCATCATTAATCACCTCTTTGAACAGTACAAGCTCTTCGTCCAAAACCCTTTGGCGACGCAGTGGCCTGAGAGAATCAAGCCACCAGTGTGGAGATATCAGCGCGCTACTGAAATCAACAAGTTTTCTATCCAGGTAATTCCTCGCGTACAGGTCTACTGGGTATATTCCTAATCTCCTCAGTTCGTGTAGATCTCGCTCCATTCCTTCTGCATTAACAATGGCCTCCTTGGACTCTACGAGCTCTTTCACCAAAGCTCGGAACGGTGGCTTCTCCCGCCAGCTCTTGTCTTCATCTTCTTCTGGCCAGTCCCAGTCTCGAATCCCGAATTGCTCGCTGAAAATTTCCCCATACTGCTCTGCTGAGAGATAAAGATAGCCGTGGCAGGGCACAGCTAGTCGGTGTCGATGTTCCCGATGTTGCCGCCTCTCGTCTCTTGTTCGTTTTCTTTCCTGCTCTTGCTCATGGGTTTGCAACTTTCCGTATGCTCTACACTCTGCAAAAAATGGATCAGAGTAATAAGCGATTATCTCATCGCTTGCCTTGACCTTATCGGTAGGAAATACTGAAGAGCGTTCGTGCTCGACACTGAAGAACTTGAACTAGACGCATATTAGGCCTGAACGATATAGTCGTGATCAACTATGCGCGTATGTACCTACCACCTTCAGTGCATACTTCTTCTTACCTATGCGAACTTTGAAGACATAGCTGTGGCTTCCTTCGGCTCCTTCAGATCCGTCCAAGCGCGGCGACGAACTGAGAAGCTTTATGAAGTGGATAGCAAGCCCCCCTCTCTTGAACGCTGACAGGTTTGGTCCTTCGCAGGGTGGCAATGGTCTTCTAAGGCTATGTGGAAGTTGCGAGCGCGCCAACAACATATCGTAGCGAATTTTGAGGTCTTCTCGTTTTGAGGTTCTGGAATACAAACAAGCATAGGCGGCAGCACCTAGGCCAACAGGCATGAGGCGTTTCCAGGGATATCTACCACTATAGGACCCCTGTTTTAGTGCATTACTCCAAGGGATGTGCTAAATCCGCCCCAAAAATTCGCCTTGCTCGTGGATAAGATCAGCATCAGCTAGGCGGCAATGTTACCTAGTCATTCTCTCCGTGTGGGGTGCCGACGAACGTACCTTGCATTGTTAGTCTTGACCTAGGACACGATCAGGACAGTATCTTTATAAGACCAGGTGTGAAATTGAATACCGGTCTGGACGAAAGAAAACAAAGAATGGGAACTTGAAAACGGACGTTCCCGCGTCAGTCTCGCATTAGCATTGCACCAAGATGAGAGATTCTCAAGCATGAATTTCATAATTTAATAGGCATATCTCATTTCGTTAGCCGAACACGCAGTCCGAAATTTCACGTGTCTGAGTGTTAAGCAAAGCAAACGTTCCAGCTGCCCTGCAGACTCATGCTGAGGAACTGACAGCCCTGTTCAGATATACCGCGAGGTAAACTAAAGTGCTTCAGGAACTGAACTGTTTGTTTTATAGGATATTGACATGAGAAATCGAGGCTCTTACCCAACCGCAAGACGGCCCCAATGATGCTAAAATCGTCTTGAGCGCCCTTCCACATTACGGCGATCTTTAGTACCAGGAAGAAAAATGGGCCGGACCACAACCAGTACAGTGTATTTATGTCTGCTATGATTATGAGACAGCAACAGACATCGAGCGCATCATCTCCGAGATAGACTCCTGTCGAGAACAGCTGCATACGACGACCCTAGAGAGACTGGTATTGCGACTCGATCCAGCGAGCATCAGATATTGCAGTATTCCCCGGCGTGAAT
>NW_022985583.1:66490-67777 GCF_010093815.1 Pseudovirgaria hyperparasitica
CTTCTCGATACCAATCCGCAAGCATGTGGCCTGTCGTCTGGATCTCCCCAACAACTCCTTCTCGTCGTGGGAGTAAGTGGAGAAGTTCTTTCGAGACTCTTCGGTCCCACATATTTGGTCGTCACAGGCCTGCCGGCCACGACAGCTGCGAATCGCTCCTAGAGCCACCAACATTTGAGACTGCGAGCATCGCCCGCCAATACAACGGAGCTCGCAAGGTGGACACCCGGATCAATCGCAAGGCTGTGGCAGATCAAGACGAAGAACACGGCATGGGCAGACACTATCGAATATGAGGAGAGCTTCAAAAGTGAGGTCAGGTCCCACCCCCTGCAACCCCGCAGTCGATGTAGGCGACGATTGAGTCTCGGAAGCCTGTGCAGGATATTTTGGGTCGATCGTGAGATAGAGCGTTTCTAGCAAACTCTCATTGTTCCTGGCGAGCGCAGCATTGGCCTCGTGAAGCTGTGCTAATTGAGAAACTAATTCACCCGTGGCATCGCGAAGCTGGCTGTAAAAGTGTTGCAAAGTTGTACGAACCGAAAGACATCTCCCTTGAATATCGCGATCGATATGAATGAATGCATTAGGGAGCTGCACTGTTATCAGTTCCATAGCGTTCTTCACAATCTTTAGCTTACCATGTCTGTCACCTCTGATTCTGGCAGCATGGTTTGTAGATCGTGAATCTCATCATGTGTTCTTTGTGCTTCATTTATATACGTCCTCGACTCATCCGCCTTTTCCAGCGGCTCTATCGTCTGACTCTACGTCGCAGTGTGCCAAGTAATCGTACTCACCTCCTCCTTGCTTATGCGTGGTGCCAAAGATAAATTTTGCATAAACTCCCTGCGCCCTCCTAAGGGCGTTGACTTTCAGCTATTTTATGTGTTTATCGATTTATTTTAGTTCTGAGGGCGACTGGGTACTTCTTCATAGTACAGTACTAGTTCATAAGTTCCCGAGGTCGTGCCGTTTTTGAGCATCACGTTCCAAATTACTATGAGAACTCCATATAATTACGCAACACCCACGTCTCTGATTACATGTAGACTTTATAGCTAGCTCTAAAAATACATAATCTGGTGATAGCTCCATGGTGTTGACTTAATATTTCGTATGCCACCCTTCAGCTGCGATTACTGCCTCACAACGCGACTTCATACTCCTCCATAAGGCTTCAAACCTCTGCTCAGGTATCGCATCCCACGCCTGTATACATGCTATACCTATTGCTTCCTTAACTTTATCGATAGACCCTCCAGCCTTATCCACGTCCGAATCACG
>NW_022985583.1:70252-73530 GCF_010093815.1 Pseudovirgaria hyperparasitica
TATTGCTCACGGCTGTCGGAGAATCGAGTCCTTGGCAATTCAGGAGTACAAAATCTCAATTTGTTCAATACCTCCTAGCATACTACCCGTCCCACGCACTTCGAAGTTGTAACCTATGTACATATGCACTTCAACGGTACTATATAGATAATATATTTAAATATAATAATACCACCATGCCTAAAGTCCCTTACACGTACTAAAATAAGGAGGAGAAGGTCTAATCTACCATTCGTGACTTTCGGAACGCGAAATTTAGATTATTAGCGGCCTCAGCGCGTCATTATCGCGTTATTATCACGTAATATACGCGTCGCGTCTAATATTATAATCATAGGCTCGAAAATAGGCTATGGAAGTGCCTACTATGGAGAAATATAACTAGAACATGAGTACTTAACCCCTAGATAACTAGGAAGAAGTTAACGAGTAATAAATATACAGTATTAGCTATATAGACGTCGCTATCTTTATTTTATATATATATAGTACCGTTGAAGTGCATATGTACAGTTCAAGTCGGGAGCACTTAGGAGGACACTGGTTTTAGCATAGACACCCCTAGAGAAGGCCTTGCACGGTCGCCTGGAAAGGGCAAGGCGATGTTAACTTTATTGAGGAGTTTTTTGTCCGTGCTTGAACAGCCCATGATTGTGTCAGGCCCAGAGGCAGCATTTCGAACACTTGTATAGAGGTAAAGTAGCGTCTAGCTCTGAGTCGACCATGGATTCAGTGCAGATACGACTGCGGTAGATCGACGACAGTTGCTAATTATAATTCTCAACACAAGTATCAATAGCGCCAGATCCCACCAGATCGCCTACCGCCGAAACGGTGGGTGTCTGCGTTGGTATCACTTAAACTTGAGTGCATGAGGGACTGGAGAATCCGAGTCCACAATCGTAGTCCCCCCTCCCCCGTCCTTACCCACTGCTGTGTATCTCCAGTCTTCCTAGTCCCACGACAACCAAACTTTATCCCCAACCGCTATTATCATGAGAGGTTGGCGAAGTGCTCTATTGCCCTTAAGTTGGATAGTATTCAATTATATATTGGGGGTTATTACGCGACTGTAAGACTGCCAACTTTGATATATGCACTCGACTAACTCTATAAGACGGTGGCAAGATGGCCATGGACATGATGAGAGAGAGAGAAGCGAAGTTTGATTGACTATGGGCTTTGCGAACCTGCTGCTATGGAACCGTGGGCCCCATTGTATAGCGCAGGACATTTATCTGATAATCAACGAAGTTCTCCAGACAGAATTTCCACGAGAGCAGTGAATGTGATTTTCAGCTGTTCCTCGTCCGCATTAATCGTGCGATCTGGTCGGTTCTCTAGTAGTAAAGATTCAAAGTCTTATACACGGTGCTTCGGATCTTTCCGACTCTGAGTTTTGGGATGAGAGTGAAGTAGACGCAGCCTCTAGTCCAGCCGTGGCAGCAGCGTTTAGTTAGAACAGCAGAGCGCCACGGAACACCCATCTCCGGTGCAATCTTCTGCCACATTTCTTCTTTGAAGCTAAGATTGTTCTGCGGCGATTCATCGACTAGTGGCGTTTGTGATGCTGTGCGCTTGATGGAGAGGCTTCGTAGAGGTGGAGAAGGCAATCCAGAGTGACCTGAGTTGTAGTGAGGCGGACCGTTATGATGGGCACCGAAAGATAGGGGTTGAAAGGCGTTGTTATGGTGAAGCTTTTTAGGTTGTTGCAGGGGCTGAATAGATAGAGAATGTGGAAAAGGTTGCAGATTTGATATATGCAGGAGCTGGTACGTAGGAGATTGATGAGCAGAGGTCGCAGTTGGCGAAACGACGGATAGAGAGGTTGGTGTCGCATATGCCCCGGCAGGCGTGCAGTGCGGAGTTGAAGTCGACGTCGAAGTCGGCTCAAGTCTGCTTACGCGGGCCGCGGAGCTCGTCGAAGAGGTGGTATGCTTATTGGCAGCAGGCTGAGTCTCGCGACTCGAGAAAAGGAGTCGCAGTGTAGCAGTGTTCAACAGCCAGTTCTCGACTATGCCGAATCCTTGCGCGCCCTCCTCTCCTACGTTCACTTTCTACCCACACCATACCGACGTGAGATACCTGGTCGACCAGCAAGTGTTCATGCGCTCAACCGAAAAGATAAACAAGCCGCATATGCCGGCTACAGAGCGCCTAAGAATATAATACATGAGACTGACTTCTCCAAGCGTCATAAATGGCGGAATGGTTTTCGGATGCCTTTGAGCTTTATATCTATGACGGACTGTGCGAAATCTCTCGGAGATCTTGCTGCTCATACATTCACATCATCGGCTACCCTATCTCTTCTCTGAACCAATTTAAACTTCTTGGAACGGGGGCAAGTCTCGAATAGTTTTGGAGTTACGTGAATCGGAATGGGGTAGTTCTGGTCCTGTTGGCCTTGTTAGTACATTCTCCCAGATGATCAGCGCCTTCATCTTACCAGCATCTTCAGATCTGTCAGCCAAGAGACACCGTCCTTATGACGATGAAGATATCTGCGCCATAATTCTAAATATAGCATCATACTGTATTGCACGCGGACGCCTTTGAAATCGTAATCTTTTTTGGTAGCACATCGTTAGCATAGACCACGAAGCATGTTCGACGATAACTGCGCAAGGATGATTCTAAGTAATGTATAGTATAAAACCTGTTTGGTCAAGCTAGAGGACTGCTTGGGAGATACTTCGTACAACGATGGATGACCAGTCTTGCCGTCCGGGTATGAGTATCTACAGCATCACGCCTCCAGAGAGCGAAGTTGCACTCTGCGCTGGTGGCCCTGACAACCCTAATGCTACTTGGGAGAATGGACCTTTCCTTCGAGCCCTACACCGGCGATCTTATATCGAAACAACCTAGGGTCTGAACAGATGACAGCTGATTCCTCCGACTTGTTCGCTAACGTCAATAAATACTCCTTTGAGCCGAACTTGGATCTTATATTAGACAGATCAGCTCCAGCTCTGTTCTACTCGGCTGGATGCTCGAGCATTTGACTTGGAAAAGAAGTCAGGTTCCTATCAAGGCAGGATTGACTGCCTGGAGGAGAAAGTAATTGCGCTAGAGGGAAGCAGAGAGTTGCTACAGCAAAGCAACTCGCAACTCGAAAAGCAGATGGATTCTGCATCAAAGCAGATCGACCGGCTCACGGAGCAGAACACGGCGCTCCGGTGGTAAGTTGACTGTGCTCTACCTGTCCCCGCATGAGGTCTCATGGGCTGATGGTACACGAAGGGATCTCGATGGCGTAAAAACGTATCTCGAGC
>NW_022985584.1:0-4836 GCF_010093815.1 Pseudovirgaria hyperparasitica
AGCAGGTAAGCCAGACATATCGCGTCAGCCTTTTCATTGGTCCACACGTACGCGATCTCTGCTACGGAGATTACTTGTCCCAATGTCCTTATAACTCAGTGTGTGTCCCAGTCCGACATGATACATGAGACTGACTTCTCCAAGCGTCATAAACAGGCGAGAAAAAGCCACAACGGCCTTACAAACCCCTCAACTTGGCGGAATGGTTTTCGGATGCTGACTTCGGCACATACAATCCGAATCCATGCAAGCTCAATCTGCTTAAATATTCTAATAGAGAATACAAGCTCAATCTACACCTCAAAAATGATTGCCACGACGGTACAATCTCAATCCGATTGGTCAGATTGCTTGTGTTAGATTGAATAAAGTGGGGTATATTCATAGATATAGCCTAGAGCCTTATCTTAGCTATATTTAGGTATTTTTAAAGCCTTAGGCAGGAATATTAGGGCCTTAGGGCACGTTAAGGCCTTAGGCAGGCATATTAAGGCCTTAGGCAGGAACATTAGGGCCTTAGGCAGGAGTATTAGGGCCTTAGGCAGGAATATCATAGCCTTAGGTATATCTATATATATATCCACTTTATTCAATTTAACACAAGCAATCTCAATCCCTTGGCGCAGATTCCAAGCTCAATCCGTACTTTGAGGGTGACTAATCATACAATCCTAATCTAGGCCCTCGGATTGTATCCGATTGTATATGCCGAAGTCTGTTCGGATGCCTTTGAGCTTTATATCTATGACGGATTGTGCGAAATCTCTCGGAGATCTTGCTGCTCATACATTCACATCATCGGCTACCCTATCTCTTCTCTGAACTAATTTAAACTTCTTGGAATGGGGGCAAGTCTCGAATAGTTTTGGAGTTACGCGAATCGGAATGGGGTAGTTCTGGTCCTGTTGGCCTTGTTACTACATTCTCCCGGATGATCAGCGCCTTCATCTTACTAGCATCTTTAGATCTGTTAGCCAAGAGACACCGTCCTTATGACGATGAAGATATCTGCGCTATAATTCTTCTTGAAAAGCACGCCTTTCCGAAGAAAATTGTCTTTAGCCTCGCGGAACTTTCCATTGACCAATTTTTGGCCCATGGTTACGAGTTAGGTAGGGCTATTTCGCATAAAGTGTTAAGCTGCGTAGTATACCCTAGGTGAAGAGCTCATCCGGAGTGACTTTACTGAGCCGCAGACTTTACTGAGCCGTAGACTTTACTGAGCCGTTACACCTTACTACGCCGTCACACTTTACTGAGCCACTGCAATATTCAACGCTAATATCGTTACGATTGAAACTGAGCCGTGAGAGGTACTGGCCTGGTGACTAGTCGCCAGCTGATCATGAAACCACATCGGCTTCCACCTGCCCTTTCCAGCGAAGAATTTCAGAAGTGGACTTGCCTAGGCTTCATATTGAAGTCCTGCCTTACAGTAGACGATATGCTGTATCTCGGCGCCATCTCCAACGTCTGCCTTGGATCACTCACACAATGCAAGCATACTGACCTTTGTAATGTCGACAAGCCTTACTAAATCTGCGACTCGGTACTTTCTATGGGCACCTCGTACTATGATTATGAATACCTCATACTTGATAATGTGGAAGTCCAGAGTATAGACAACCCAGATGTTCATTGATAATGTTCGAAAAGTCAAGGTTACCACAAGTGTGTTCAAGCATTGGGTGGAAAGGACGAGTACTCGAAAGAAGATGGTAACAGCCAAGTGCCAGTTCAATACGGGCCACTATCTTCTTGCCGTTATCACTGCGTCATCACAAGCCTCCATTCGTCCTTCTCACTGTACCTGGCGGGCATATGATCGTCTTTGGGCTGACTTAAGCTATCCTCAGGCGCAACGAGTCTATCGAAGTCGGCTAGTATACCAGAAGCGCTCTCGCTCCCATTGCAACTCTTCTTTGAGCTCGAGATTCTCAGACAACCAGACTTAACAGGTTGAGGGTGCGAGATTGGCGGAAAGTCGACTCCCTTTTTCGAACGGATTAGCCCTATACTGGATAGTCAGGGATACACTTCTCGGCATACCGACAGTGAAAGTCCCTTAGGTATAGTAGAAAAGCAGCTGTAAATAGGAGAGGCATGGATTGAAAGTGACAAGATCCGGTCCGAGGTCCGAACCGGGCCATCATTACAGCTGATCTCTTTACATTTCATTTCTAGTTAGTACTCTCCATATAGCATTGAACAGACTTTTGTGCGTGTGCGAGATAGACAGATCGTCCGATGTCTGAGATTCCGTTACCGGTCGTGCGAAGGAAGTCCTCAGCCGTATGCTTGATCTAAGTATACGCCTGGGTCTTCGAAACTGGGTCAAGTTTGCTAAATATAGCATTACACTGTATTGCACGCGGACGCCTTTGAAATCGTAATCTTTTTTTGGTAGCACATCGTTAGCATAGCCCATGAAACATGTTTCATGATAACTGCACAAAGATGATTCTAAGCAATGTATAGTATAAAACCTGTTTAGTCAAGCTAGAGGACTGCTTGGGAGATACTTCGTACAACGATGGATGACCAGTCTTGCCATCCGGGTATGAGTATCTACAGCATCACGCCTCCAGACAGCGAAGTTGCGCTCTGTGCTGGTGGCCCTGACAACCCTAATGCTACTTGGGAGAATGGACCTTTCCTTCGAGCCCTACACCGGCGATCTTATATCGAAACAACCTAGGGTCTGAACAGATGACAGCTGATTCCTCCGACTTGTTCACTGACGTCAATGAATACTCCTTTGAGCCGGACTTGGATCTTATATTGGACAGATCAGCTCCAGCTCTGTTCTACTCGGCTGGATGCTCGAGCATTTGACTTGGAAAAGAAGTCAGGTTCCTATTAAGGCAGGATTGACTGCCTGGAGGAGAAAGTAATTGCGCTAGAGGGAAGCAGAGAGTTGCTACAGCAAAGCAACTCGCGACTCGAAAAGCAGATGGATTCTGCATCAAAGCAGATCGGCCGGCTCACGGAGCAGAACACGGCGCTCCGATGGTAAGTTGACTGTGCTCTACCTGTGCCCGCATGAGGTCCCATGGGCTGATGGTACACGAAGGGATCTCGATGGCGTAAAAACGTATCTCGAGCAGTTCCAGGACTGGTCCTTTGAACTCAGGCAGTTGCAAGCAGCAAGAGGACGACGGTTCGGAACGGAGACTAGCTCTACGACCAAGAAGGGAGACAGCATCGGTTTAACCTCGGGCTTATCTGAGACTGTCGGTGATGGCATTCATAGTTATCTACAGACACGTCCCTATCGTAATTATCTAAGAGCTGTATAGCTGCATAATGTAGTTCAGCCTAAGATAGCCTGTTGCATTGTGCTTTGATGCCTTTTGTGTCCGAATTCGACGTAGGTTTCCAAATTCAGCTAGGTCTCGTGCCCATTCAGAAACCGCTTCATCGTCAACGTTAACTAAGTGAACGTCAAGTCATGATATAGGAGGTCCGACTAGGAGCTTATAGGTGTTTCAGCTCGATATGAGTGACTTTAATATTGTTTGTTTCATATGCCAATTATCTCATGATCAAATTGTAAATCTATCGATATATGACATAGCTAACGTAGATCTTATATTACCTTCGAAAGAAATCAATGCTCAGACAGAGTGAAACTCCACACAGCAGTAAGGACAGCGATGTTGACAAGTCATGCCCGGTACTTGTTACGTGGACAGGGTCGCCTAGCATTACTGTTGGAAAGGCAGTGCCCCCGACGAAAGACCCTGTTCCAGTGCCCCAAAGAACACTCTGCGTCGAGTTTGGGTATGGATATGGAACCTTGTTTGACAAGGGTGGCGCAGGTGAGAGTGGAGAGAAGCGAGCAACATCAGAAGTGTCGAGGACAGAGCTTGGCATCGACGGGTCATCGATCTGTGAGCTTCCGTCCTCTGCTCCTCTCCAAGTGGTTTGACGAAGCTCCGATGACGATGACGTCAGGGTTGGCAAATTTTTCCCGGCTCCGGCGGTGACCAGAACTTGAGTAGGCGAGGAAGGTTCTGTAATCTGAGAAAGAAGAAGTGTGCCTTGACCTACATGACCATGAAATGAGATGCCGAAAGCCACCGTCACGACTGCAGGGTCTCCAGTGTCCATGTCTGTGGTCTGCATGGCAAGTAGTGGAATGGCATAGAGTCGAGGAACAACGGGCCAAGTATCAACCTGCCTGATATACTGCGTAGGACAGACTTAGCACGGCAAGGACCGGAAACGGGCTCGGCTGTTCCTAGGTCCTCTGATAGTAAAGCAGTCCCGAACCGTTTCTGCTCTTCTTGTCCTATAAGGGGTGCGGACTACACGGGACGGACATGAGTAAGATAATTCGAGCACTAAGGTATGTTCTAAGATTAAAAAAGTTGTCAGAATATCAGCCCAAATATACGATCAATCTTCGACCACATTAGATTATGTAAGCAAGCTGATAACTGCATATCGGCGGATAAGACTTGAGAGCTGGGTTGAGGCCTTGAGCCGACTTCTCCATGAAAGTAGGAGCGATCAATCAAGGAACATTCTTCCCACGATTTCTAACAGCATGCGAGTATCAGTTCCCTTCGAATTCCCCTACTTTGGGTCATCTTGTGTTCATCCGAGTCGTGTATGAGAGACATTCCACTTTGTTCGAGCAAGTATTCAACCTGTGTCAAGCTAGAGGACAATACATATCTAGCTTCATTCGATGACAATGGTATGGGGAGGATTATGTGAGGTCTCGTGGCTGGCGTGAATCAGCAAACACTCCGTTAAAATGTGAAATGTTATTTACAAGCGAGATCTAGTAGCCTTGCAATTGTAGCGAGCTTTGGTGGCTTTATCGTT